>NW_027456730.1:1955000-2050000 GCF_040206685.1 Ascaphus truei | reverse complement strand
CCCACGCTCTGTTTGGCTACCATACCATGTGAGACCGGCCATGTTTCTTTTAATGACGTCATCTTAAAGGCAATTGAAGCAAAGCCATTCTGATTGGCTGTGCTTTCATTGCCTTTAAAGGACGTCATCATTTTTTTTGCATCGGCCAAATCACATGTTTTTCACGGCCCAATCAGGACCGTGGGAAACATTTGACCAAAATGTGACGTCATAGGCCTATAAAAGCCTATGTCGCCTCATTTTGAAGCTAGTCGCCGAGGAGGGAACATCTCCCCTCCTAAGAAGAGAAGAAGGGCGTGGCGTAAGAAGACGGAAGAAGACCCCGGAAGACCCCAAAGAAGACACAGACGTGGATTTGTTGTGGTTTATTATTTTATGGCTTACCTGTGGATTGGTTCCTGTGCTTCCGGGTCGCTTGGATTTCGGTGAGTGGACATCTAATGGTGAGTAAACAAAAGAAAAGTTTATTATTTGAACTTTTACAGGTTTTTATAATTTTTCATTCATGTCTTTTATTTTTTCACTCCCATTTAATGCCCGTTACTGTATCTATGTATATAATACATTCACGGACACTGAATGGGTGTATTGTATGTGAATTTTGTATGTAAATGCATTGTATTTTATGCTGTATTATTGCCCCTGTATGTTATGTTTATCTATCTGTATGGATAGACATAAAGGGATAATAATTGATTGTTTGGCTCATGTTTAGGTTCTTTTCATGTATGGATAATGTATTTAGCATCTTTATTTTGTCAATTTTGTGAATAATTTCTATTTAGCTAATGCCTTCTTTATGGTAGTAAGATTAGAATGATGGTGGTTACTTTAAATTAGATTTGTTTTGCCAATGGTTTGGCTTTAGCAATTGAATAGGGAATTGTATAATTGATTTGTATTGTATTTTAATTGTTTGAGGAAATGGATTAATTGATTGATGCTAATTGTATTGATGTTGGTTAGATTCTAATTGATTTTCAGGATGGCATTGGTGGTTAGGGGACATTGTTCATAGTGTATTTTATTGTTACATATATTTTGCATAGTGTTATATGATGCACATATTAATTGCATCATGTACACACTCTATGCAATTTTGTGACATTTCATAGACATTTGTGTAGCTGCAGTTTGTTTTTTTTATATTTGCAATGGCTGCTGGATTTATTGTAACATGAAATGTGGTGGTTTTAAGATTAAAAATTCATGTTTTGATTTGTGGATGTTTTATGTGTTTCATAATGGGCAAATAATATATTATCCATATCTGGATAATAGTTATTTTGCACATTATTGTACTGTATGTGTTGGGGGGGTGGGGAGTGTATTGGCCCCAAGGGTATGTGGGTAGGCCTCCCTTGTGGGTAGTGGGTGAGGGTGGTTAGGCCTCACAGGGTGGGGGGTTAGAGTTGGAGGGTATGTAGGACTCCCAAATGGTGGGTGAGGGTGGGTTAACCCCTTAATGACTGTAGCGGTTAATAACCGCTATGGTGATTAAGGGGTATGGGGACATTACATTGGCTATTGTAATTGTTGTGCATGTTTTGCAGCACCGTAGGGGCATGGGCAGGATGAAGATGAGGATAAAGATGGCCTTCATCGTGGGTGCCTGTAAAACGTAAGTGTAAAATGTTTTTATTGTATTTATTGTCATTTATATGTATTTTAAATGGGCAAATGCATTATTATCCATATGTGGATAATAGTAATTTTGCCCATTACAGTACTGTATGTGTTAGGGGGCGGGGGGGATGTGTGTTGTTTATTGGAGGCAATTGTCCCCAATAAACATGCTAATGTGCCTTAACCCCTTCATTGCCTTAGCGGCTATCCGCTAAGGTAATGAAGCAGCATTAATGTATTTTTATTAATAGTGTGCGGGAGCAGGGGGTCCCCTGAGCTGAACCGCATTGATTTCTGCCTCAGAGACCCCCTGCTTCCCGAGTTACATGCCCCACTTTGGGGCATCGGTGCCAGTGCGGACGCCATCTTCATAGAGCCCACGTCACGTCTTGGACGCTATAAAGATGGCGGTGGCACTGGCACCCGATGCCCCATACCGGGGCCTGTAACTCGGGAAGCAGGGGGTCTCTGAGGCAGAAATCAATGCTTTTCAGCTCAGGGGACCCCCTGCTCCCGCACACTATTATTTAAAATACATTAATGCTGCTTCATTACCATAGCGGATAGCCGCTACGGTAATGAATTATTGTTAATTGTTATGTATGTTTTAATACTAGTGTAGATGTGCAGGGGGTCTCCTGAGCTGAACCGCATTGGTTTCAGGTCCGAGGACCCCTACTTCAGGAGATACAGGCCCCTTTATGGGGTGGCGGTATCCCTCTGCAGAATGTAAATAACCCGGTCACGTGACGCGGGAGCTTTAAACTGCAGGGGACACCGGCACCCCATAACGGGGCCTGTAACTCCTGAAGTAGGGTGTCCTCGGACCTGAAAACAATGAGGTTCAGCTCGGGAGACCCCCTGCTCATGTACACTATTATTAAAATGTTTTTATTTAGTGTACGATCGCCTGTAACAGTCTTGCATGGAGATAGCAAATCTCCATGCAAATGTTACAGGTGGCTTTTTTTTCTATCAGTTAGCGAACGGAAAGGTTCAGAACGCTAGCAGGGGGGAAAAAGCAACTCGTACGCTGTGGCTGTTCTGAGCTATTTTGAGCAGGTACGTTAAAAAATGGCCTCAAGGCCTTAGTGCATCGCGTCCCCGACTTCACTTTTTAACGGACCTGCTTTTTGGCCAAATCAGAACGCAAAGCCATTGAGCTTAGTGCATAGCCCCCAGAGAGAGAGAGACAGACACAGAGAGAGACAGACATAGAGAGAGACAGACACAGAGAGAGACAGACACAGAGAGAGAGATAGACACACATAGAGAGAGACAGACACAGAGAGAGAGAGACAGACAGAGAGAGAGAGAGAGACAGACAGAGAGAGAGAGACACACAAAGACACACACACACACAGAGACACACAGAGAGAGACACACACACACACACACACAGAAAAAGAGAGACACACAGAAAGAGACACAGAAAGAGAGAGACACACAGAAAAAAGAGAGACACACAGAAAAAGAGAGACACACAGAAAAAGAGACACATAGAAAAAGAGAGACACACAGAAAAAGAGAGACACACAGAGAAAGAGAGACACGCAGAGAAATGGAGACACACACAGAGAAAGAGACACACACACACATAGAAAGAGACACGCACACAAGAAAGTGACACACACAGAGAGAAAGAGACACACAGAGAGACACAGAGGGCGAGAGAATGAGAGAGACAGAGACAGAGAGAGAGAACACACATGCAGAGAGAATGAGAGACAAAGAAAGAGAGTGAGAGGGTGAGAGTGAGAGGGCAAGAGGGCAAGGGCGAGATGGCGAGGGCGACAAAGGGAGAGGGAGAGAGCGACACAGGGAGAGGGCGACACAGGGAGAGGGCGACACAGGGAGAGGGCGACACAGGGAGAGGGAGGGGGCGACACACTCACAGACACACACACTCACTCACAGACACTCACAGACACACACTCACTCACAGACACACACACTCACACTCACTCACAGACACACACACTCACTCTCACTCACAGACACACACACTCTCACTCACAGACACACACAGACTCACTCTCACTCACAGACACACAAACACACTCACAGACACACTCACTCACTCACAGACACACTCACTCACAGACACACACACTCACAGACACACTCAGACACAGACACACTCAGACACAGACACACTCAGACACAGACACACTCAGACACAGACACACTGAGACACACACACTCACAGACACTCACACTCACTCACAGACACGCACACCCACTCACAGACACACAAATACACTCACTCACAGACACACTCACTCACTCAGACACACACACTCACAGACACAAACTCACAGACACATACTCACAGACACACACACTCACAGACACACACTCACAGACACACACTCACAGACACACTCACTCACAGACACACTCACTCACAGACACCTTCACTCAGAGACACACACACTCACAGACACACTCACTCAGACACATTCAGACACACAGACACACACTCACTCACAGACACACACACTCACTCTCACTCTCTCACAGACATGCAGAGACACACTCAGCAACACACACTCAGAAACAGACACACTCAGACACAGACACACTCACAGACACACACTCACAGACACACACAAACACTCACAGACACACACACTCACTCACTCACAGACACACAGACACTCACTCAGAGACACACACACTCACAGACACAGACACACACACTCACTCACAGACACACTCACTCACAGACACACTCATTCACAGACACACTCATTCACAGACACACTCACTCACACACACACACACACACACACACACACACACACACACACACACACACACACACACACACACACACACACACACACACACACACACACACACACACACACACACACACACACACACACACACACACACACACACTCACAGACACACTCACTCACAGACACACAGACACACTCACACAGACACACACTCACAGACACACTCACATATACAGACACTCACAGACACTCACAGACACACACACAGTCACTCAGTCACTCAGTCTGTCACACACACACACTCACCGGGTCGCACGTAACAGCAGTGAGGCCTCTGCACAGCAGTGGGCCCTCCACACGGCAGCGGGGCCTCTGCAAGGCAGGGGGGGTCACACATCGCAGCGGGGGCCTCCGCAAGGCAGCAGGGCTCTCTGCAAGGGGCCGCCGGGGCCGCCCCCCCGAAGCGGCCGACGCCGCAGCATGCTCCCCCCACCGAAGCGAACCCCCTTCAGAGGCGGACACCCCCGGGGAGAAAGCGGGGTTCGAGCAGGAGATCAGGGGGAGGAGATCAGGGGCAGGAGGCGCGCACGGGGGAAGATGGGTTGGCGCTTCCCCCTCCGTATCAAGTTGGGAGCGGATGGGGGCTGGGTTGCGCACGGGGCTTGTGTTGGCGCTTCCCCCTCTGTCCCACGTGGGGAGTGGGGGGGAGGGATGCAGGGAGGCTGGGTTGCTGGGGGGAACAGGCAGCGGGCCCACAGGCAGCGCAGAGGGCAGGACACCCTGCTTGCCCTGTGCATGCGCGCCGGGACAACGGAAATCCCTGCCATCTTTTTCAACTTTTTTTTAAATGTAATTAACTGGCGCCCGGCCGGGCCCCCCCTGACTCACGGGAGGAGATCAGGGGCAGGAGGGGGAGGAGATCAGGAGGGGGAGGAGATCAGGGGAAGGGGCTCTTCCCGCGTTAACCCAATCAGGGAGGGGGATTATTTATTTATTTTAAAAAAATAAAAAATTGGCACGAGCAGGGGAATTCATAGCGCACGGCTCGCCAGCGGCCTATATCCACTCGCCACGGGCGAGTGGTTATCATTATTTGTCGAACACCGTATATAAATATATATATATACACACACACATATATATATATATATATATATATATAAATATATATATATATATATATATATGCAAATACAACTGTATGCTCATCTGCATGTCTTAGGCAGGTCTGCAACCCCGCCTTTCCCCATTATCACCCAGCATACAGCATTTCCACTGCAGCCAGGGATTCTGGCAAATGACATGCAAATGAGCACACAATGTCACTTTTTGCCTCAAAAAACATTTTTAACATGGTTCCCTATAGGCTTAAGCTTGCTGCATGGTCACAGCTTTGAGCACAGCCAGGGTTAAGGTGCATACCCAGAAAACCACCCACAGACTGCTGTTTCGACCTTAATGGGTCTCATCAGTGTGGGGTTGATTTTAACTGGGTATGCAAAGAGGCTATGGGATAGGCTATACCATAATACTGAGTTAAGTTATGGTGAGTAAAAAAGTGACAAAAACCCTCCACAGGAAAGAAAATATGCAAATACAACTGTTTGCTCAACTGCATGGCTTAGGCAGGTCTGCAACCCCGTGGGTTGTCACTTTTTCTACTCACCATTATGGTATATACAGTATATATATATATATATATATATATACACTGTATACACACACACACACACACACACACACACACACACACATATAATCAAAAAATAAATAGATGATACCGTTCTCTGGCTAACAAAATGCTTTTATTTGTGTGAGCTTTCGGGATACACTGATCTCTTCTTCCTGCGATATTACAAGGAATGAAGCAAGCAAATGGTATACTTAAAAACAGTGTCTCTTGGAATGTTATCTGTGCTTGTCCCTCCCCCGTGTGTGGATGAGATTTATGACTAGAGGTGTTAAATGGTTCCTGAAAGTTAGTGATGTAAGAGTGTGTGTGTATCTATGTGAATATAAATGAATGGAGAGTCCACAGTGTATACAGTGCTTTACAAAAGGTGTGTGGAGTGAGAGTTAATATAAATGGTGTGGGTAGGTGTGGAAATGTGAGAGATTGTAGCATAACTAAAAGTGTGTGTAGAAACTATGTGGTCCCTATTGGTGTATAGGGATGGAAAAACAAGGAGTATTAGTATGTGTAAGAGACAGCTGTGTGTGCGTACATATAGCCCAGTATGTATAGACATGGCCTATAGCGCTCATGGGAAGAGAGTTCACTTGTGTCAGTAATGACTCATAAAATTTCGATCTCTGTTTAGACCACCGCTAAGTGTCCCGAACAGTTGCATAAATTTGTATTCATGCAACCGTCTCTCTTTCGGTGTTTTAAGATTACCTTTGAGTATGGCCACCTTCAGATCGTTCATCTTATGGCCAGAGTCAGAGAAATGTTCGCTGACAGGACTGTCTCTTGTTCCGCGTGTGATGCTGCGGCGGTACAGGTTCATTCTCTTGTTTAGCACCTGCCCCGTCTCACCTATTTAGTAGCAGCCCCCTGAGCATTTCATGCACATGATGAGGTACACGACATTGCTGGAGGAACAGGTGAACCTTCTTCTGATTTTGTATTCCCGATTCCTGTGCGGTATTTGTATTGTGTCCGCTGTGTAGAGCATTGTGCAGGTTTTGCATCTTGCGTCCTGGCATGGTTTCGTCCCGCATTCAGTTGTAGTGCTGAATACATTACTCCTCACCATAATATTCTTGAGATTATGAGGTTGCCTGTATGATAATAAGGGTGCTTCAGGGAAGACCTGTTGCAGTCTTGTATCTTCCTGGAAGATGAGTTGTTGTTCCCTGGCGATCTTGCATAGGGCTCCTAGGTGTGGGTTATATGTGACCACCAAAGGTACCCTGTCGCTTGTCTTTCTGTTTGTATTCAAGGAGATCACTTCTTGGTATTCTGGTGGCTTTGTGAATTTGCTGGTCTACAATTCTGCGGTTATATCCACGGTTTATAAAATCTGATCTCAAGGCTTTAATCCGCTGGTCTCTGTCTGCTGTGTCGGAGCATATCCGAGTTGTATCGTATGGCTTGACTGAAGATGGTTGCATGTTTGGTGTGTGTCGGGTGGAAGCTGTTGTCCCTCAAATAGCTGGCTCTGTCTGTAGGTTTGCGGTATACAGAAGTCTGTAGTTGGTTGTTCTTTATAGTAATGGGGGTGTCTAGGAAATGTACTTCATCCGGGGAATGGGTGAGTTTGAGGTTGATTGTCGGGTGGAACGGATTGAAGATGTCATAGAAATGTAGGAGATCCTGTTCGCCAGAGGTCCAAATCAGGAGGATGTCATCGATGTAGCGAAGGTATGTAAGGGGTTTCAAGTGACAGGTGGAAAGAAAGTCACTTTCCAGTTTTGCGCAGAACAGATTGGTATACTGTGGCGCCATCCGAGTACCCACAGCGGTCCCGGTTGTCTGGAGGTATGTGTCATTTCCAAAAATAAAATAATATATATATATATATATATAGTGGTTGACAAATCAAACGTGTCAAATCAAATTACCAAACGTGTGCTGCTTGGGCCAATATTTACTCGCCCGGGGGTTAAATCCACTCGCCCGGGGCGAGCAAATGTATAGGTTTGACGAACACTGTATATATATATATATATATATATATATATATATATATATATGTAGCCCTTTTTGTGAACGCCTGCAATAAGGAACTACTGTGGTGCATGTACCTGTGTCCTCAGGAGCTCTGAGCCTCCGCTATTTGGGAGCCTGGGGTCATACCTTTATTAATCGCGGTGCAGCGCCTCCACTTGCCCAGGATCCCCATGATAGAGATTATACCCTGAGCAAGAACATCACAACAGCATTATGCAACAGCAACCTTTTATATATCATGCATAAAGAACAAATGATCTGCAGAATAAACATATAACATTACACACACACACCGTGGCTCGGCCACACCTTATTAGGGATAATGTCCTGTACATAGGTGGCTCTGCCACTCTCCCTAGGAGTATGTCTTATAACCAGTATAGGTATGGTACCATAGGATTTGCACAGTTGGCCCAATTAGTTAGTGGGAGGCGGGATCAGCGCCTGGTGACCGGTGTAGGTGCACTTATAAACAATGATACCTTCCGGTCACTGCGATGACCATCACACTCCACGCAGGGTCCTAGCGTTGCTCCAGCCTTTCGCCGTCACTCCTTGCTGCAGCGCCGTCTGTATCCAATCCAAGATGGCGGCCGCAGCTCCGCAGCCAAATCACACTAATGGGAAATGTCCCTACCAACTAAGGCCGTCCTTATAAAACAGCACCCTACGATGACAGGGGAATACTCCTCGGGCCGGGGGGATACCTTTCACCTAAGCGGACGGGTCACTGACCCTCCGCTCGCGCACACGAGGTTCCGCCAACCTCCTCCTTCACCTCCCTCTCTCCTCAGCGTGACCTCTCCCCCACGCTTTTCTTTCCTGTCCCTGTCATCCTAGCCTTCTGATTGGTTCTTCACATCAGGTGACTGCCCAGGAGCTCATGGGAATTGTAGTTTCTCCACTGAGCCTCTCTGCCTAATCTGCACAGACACACAGCTCAGCTATTGCATCACACTGCCTGTCTCACTCTGCTAGGGCACACTGCAACACTGTTGCAACACTCCACAAGCTTCTCACTGAACAGAGGCAGCACACACTGAACACACATGAGGTTCCTACTACATCCTTACATTCTCCCCCTTGCAGAATCCAACGTCCTCGCTTGGGCTACACCTACATAACTATACACAGAATGTTATATAATAAAAAATGCAGTTCAATTATATAACTTAGCACATTCGCATTGACTTTATACGATATTGCACAATTCTGTGAGCATCACAATCACAGATTGGATTTTGCTCCGAGACCACTGCTGAGCCTCATAATGGGGTGCCCCAAATTGATCATAAGCCATCCTCATTGGAGGTTGACTAGCTCTTTGGCTTCTGCGAATTTGCTCTTCAGCTACCCCCTCGGGAGAGTAGCAATTCCCATTTGGCAGTTCCAACTCTGCCCTTGAGGGGCTTGATAAGTCTGCAAAGTCTCTTTGTGGCACAAAGCACGGGCTCTGCGGGTCTAGTGGCTGGCTCACGGGAGTCAGCGTATCTGTCGTTGGACCAAGGGGCTCTTTACCCGTAGCTCCTTCGGGAGATGCCCCCGCGGCCGGAAGGCCCCTTTGAGAGGTTCCCTCCATAGGATTCTCAGAGGTGGCATTTATTACAGTCTCTAGGCCATCCTCTGTACTTTCAGTTTCTCCATCAATTGAAACAGTGGGTACCTCCAATTCGTTGTCCCCTACTTGAGGTATGGGGAGTAGGTGATTCCTATGCCACACCTTTACCCGGCCATCGGAGTCCTTGATGCGGTATACCGGGAGGCCAGGCATCTGTGATTCTACCTCATACACCCCATCTCTCCACCGATCAGCCAGTTTGTGCTTTCCGGGAATGCCTAAATTACGAAGGAGAACAGCATCCCCCGGGCGAATCTCCTTATGTCGCACCTTGTGGTCATAGCGCCTTTTGTTACCCGCATTTAATTGCGCCGCCGCCTTTTCAGCCAATTTATAGGCCTGCTGCAGGCTGTCCTGTAACCTCTGTACATAACGGAAATGCGTTCTGTTGGATACCCCATCGGTAGATATCCGCAGTCGCACATCCACAGGTAGTCGGGCTTCTCTCCCAAACATTAAGAAGTACGGAGTATACCCTGTAGACTCGTGTCGAGTACAGTTATAGGCATGCACCAACGTCTCCACATGCCTGCTCCACTCCGTCTTCTGAGAGCCTTTTAATGTCCCCATCATGTCCAGCAGTGTTCGGTTGAACCGTTCGGGCATAGCATCCCCTTCTGGGTGGTACGGGGTAGTCCGTGACTTAGCTATGTTTAACAACCTCAACAGTTCCCTAATGAGAGTACTCTCGAAATCCCTGCCTTGATCAGAGTGGAGTCGGTTCGGTAATCCATAATGAATGAAGTATTTCTCCCACAATACTCTAGCCACTGTTACCGCCCGTTGATCTTTGGTAGGGAACGCTTGGGCGTACCTTGTATAGTGGTCTGTAATCACTAGTACGTTACCGATGCCCCGGGTGTCTGGCTCGATACACAAGAAATCCATGCACACCAAATCCATAGGACCAGAGCTTTTCAGATGGGCCATGGGAGCCGCCCGTGTGGGGAGTGTTTTCCTCTGTATACAGCGGGTACACCTTCGGCAATGCATTTCCACTGATTCTCTCATTTTTGGCCAATAGAACCGGTCCCGAAGTAACCCGAATGTCTTGTCAATGCCCAGATGGCCATGATCATCGTGAAGGGCCCGAAGGACCATATTTCTCAGACTTTCAGGCAAGAATAGTTGTCGCCGATCGGGATGATTGTGGTATGGAATGACCCGGTACAATAGGCAATTGTCCAGTTCGAACTTCCCGAACTCATTCAACAATAGCTTCACCAGTTCTCTGGGGGCTTGCTTAAGAATAGAAGGGTTCTCTTGCTGCAGAGCTTGGCGAGCTAGTTCCACCACTGGATCTTGGATCTGGTGTTGCACCAATTCTTTCCAGGAAATGATTTTATCTTCGGTAATGTTCATTCCTTCCCGACCTCGGTAGGCCCGGGGAATGGCTCGGGATTGACACCCTAATGAATCAGCTACTCTTAGCTCTGAGAACGCCACCTGATCGTTGACCACTGCTGCTAGCGAACATAGAGCACGTATGCCAGGCCCCGGAATTTCCTCCCATACTTCCTCATCCATGGTGGGTTGAAGCCCCGGCCTCCGTGACAGAGCATCGGCCCCTATGTTAGTGGGCCCTGGTTTATATTTAAGGTTGAACCGATAGTTGGCCAGTGCCGCCAACCACCGGTGACCTGTCGCATCTAATTTGGCGGACGTGTTGATGTAAGTCATTGGGTTATTATCTGTCCTGACTTCAAATTGTACCCCATACAAGTAATCATGTAGCTTATCCACTACAGCCCATTTGAGGGCTAGAAACTCCAGCTTGTGGACAGGATAGTTCTGTTCGCTTGGAGTTAAGCTTCGACTCGCATACGCCACTGGGCGGAGCCCTGTGTCATGTTTCTGGTGCAACACTGCTCCCAGGCCACTGAAGCTGGCATCCACGTGTAGAACGTATTCTCGGTCGGGGTCGGCATAGGCCAGCACTGGGGCCTGCGTTAGGCTGGCTTTCAATTTCAAGAACGCTTGCTCACAAGCAGAGGTCCATTTCTCTCCAAATGGCGTTTGTGCTGTGGTGATTTTCCTGCCGGTGTCCTCAGGACAGATTTTTAAGAGATTATTCAGGATTTTAGCTTTGCTGGAGTAGCCCTCCACGAATCGCCGGTAGTAGCCGCAGAACCCCAGGAAGGATCGAAGTACTTGAACGTTGTTAGGCCGGGGCCAATTCACCACTGCCTCTATCTTCCCTGGGTCGGTGGATATACCTTCAGCTGATACAATGTGACCCACGTATGTCACGGACGTGCGGCAGAATTTGCACTTATCCAGGGACAGTTTCAACCCCTCCTTTTGAAGTCGATCCAACACCTTCATCAGCCGCTCCTCATGCTCCTCTAGCGTCTTTCCGAACACTATAATGTCGTCCAGGTACACCAAGCATTCTTGCGGGTTCAGGTCCCCCAGGGTCTTTTCCATTAGCCTCTGAAAGGTGGCAGGAGCCCCGCATATCCCTTGCGGCATGCGGGTGAACTGGTAGAACCCTAGCGGACAGATGAAGGCCGTTCTCTCCTGATCTTCCAGATCCATGGGTACTTGATAATACCCCGACCTCAAATCTAGTACACTGAACCATTTACTTCCCGTCAGGGCGTTCAAGAGGTCCTCGATGCGTGGGAGGGTATACTGATCAGGCACCGTACAGCTGTTCAAGGTCCTATAGTCCACGCAGAGACGTACGGTCCCATTCTTTTTGCGAACCACTACGATGGGTGAGGCATAGGGACTGCGTGATCCTTGAACGATACCAGCTTCCTCCATTTCGGCTAGTAATCTCCTCACCTCTTCCACGTCTCGGGGTGCTAGGCGGCGAGAACGTTCCCGGAACGGGGCATGGTCGCTCAGTCGAATGGTATGGCGGGCGCTGCGACTGCACCCTACATCCATATCACTAATGGAGAATACCCCCCGTCGTTCTTCCAGTTTGGTCTGCAGTCTTCCTTTCCAGCCCTCCGTCAAGGGTGAATCTCCAAAGTCGAATGCCAACCTTGGGGTCACGGCATGAGTGGTGACCACCGG
The DNA here is from genome assembly GCF_040206685.1 of Ascaphus truei. Taxonomy (NCBI): domain Eukaryota; kingdom Metazoa; phylum Chordata; class Amphibia; order Anura; family Ascaphidae; genus Ascaphus; species Ascaphus truei. The sequence continues at coordinate 2,037,306 of NW_027456730.1, read as the reverse complement.
GCGCTCACCTACACTATTCTCCACCGGGGTTACTGGATAGATGCGACCCAATGGTTGCCGCCGATCAATGCACATGGTGTAGGGAGAAAGGTTCCGTATGTACACCTGGGTTCGAGCCAGAATTTTTCCCGACCACTTCTTTATCGAGGCCAATACTTCGTAGCCGAGTCGCTGGTCCTCGCGGATCGAGCTTTCCAGGGAGAACAGTTGATCCTCCGGACGTCTGGCCGGATAACGACAGGCGGCGATCATCATTCTTCCTTCCCCGGGCAGGATCTCGGTTAGCCCCCGCTCTTGACTATACAGCATCCCATGTTCCTCTTCGGTCGCAATCTTACCGCAAACCTCTTGCAACACCGGGCAAGCAGCTAGAGCCAGCAATGGTGATTCACCCGTTTCCTGTAGATACTTGCGGAGCACATCCTGTACGATGTCTGTGTTGGTCCCCATGATTATCGGGGCGCTGGGATGATCCTGGGGTTCTGGACATACTAAGGCTTCCACCTCCATGGGGTGATGCTTGCCTGTGTTCAACTGGGGAATGTCCAGATGTACCTTCACCACCCCGTCAATAGGGTAGTCTTCATGGCTCAACCCTCTCAACCGCAAGGAGTCAGCAGATAGCAGCGGCAGCCGGTGCAAGTGTTGATCGTAGAAGGGCCGATACACGATGGTCACCTGGGACCCAGTATCCATCAGCGCTGAGGCGTAGATGCCTTCAATCACCACCTTGACGATGGCCGCTGGCCCTATTCGACTACTCGGCGAGGACGAGGCCACTGCTTCGTCGGTCTGCGGAGTACACAGCATAGACTTGGCCGGTCGGGACCCCGTTTTCTGTAGGGAGGGGCAATGCGCACGAATGTGCCCCATTTTTCTGCAAGCATAGCACTGGAGATGACTGCGGTAGGAGTTGTCTCGGAAGATCGGCGATGCTCGCCCCGACGCGGGGCGTTCCCTGGCGGCTGCAGGCGCTTCCAGGTCCTCCTTCTTCGGGTTCGCATTCCCGGGCGCTTCAGTATTAGCATCCGACGTCCTGGTGTCTTTAGCCGCAACCACCGCCTTCTTTCCCGGGGTCAGCTCACGCCCCAGTAGCACAGTCCCATGGGCCTGAACCCGATCCATCAAGTCGTCGAACGCCAGTGCTTGCCCCGGCGTGAGACAGCTGCTGACGCGTATAGACACCGGGTGCAAGGGGAGGAGTCCCCTCAGTAGCTGGGTGGTGCGTAGTCCGTCGGCATCTGTCTTCTGCACCACCCCCTTCCTCACCAGGGTCCACAGGTCCAGATGCAACCGTCGAAGGAAGTCAGACACCATCTCTCCTTCTTTCTGGGCCAGAGCGTGGAACCTGGCCATTAGCGCAAAGGCATCCACAGGAACCCCATACACTTTGGTCAGGCAGTGGATGATGCCAGCCGCGTCAGCATCCGGGTGGTCATCCCGATAGCAGTGCACCATGTGGGATGCTGGGGCCCTCAGGCATTCAATTATGCGCTGCCTCCGGACGGCATCTGTGCATGACCATTCGGGTAGTACCTGTTCCGTGTGGTCTAGCCATTCCTCGAACCCGACTTCTCCCAGGGAAGTGGGTTTGTCCCCAGAAAACGCCTTCAGTTTTCGGTATTGGAGGGACTGTATAGTGTGGTGAATGGCTTCTGCTAGCGCCGGGATGGAGGCGTTATCCGGCAGGCTACTCCCAGCATGTGAATAGGCATCTAGCCTTGACAAACTGGTTCTGCTCAGCGCGGGCCTAAAGGCCGAGGGAGTGAACGAAGTGCCTAGGCCCATTGCGGCGGGCCACCGGGGGTTCAAACTGTTCTCAGGGGTGCGTTCAGAACTGGTTGTGACGGTACCTAACGAGCCGGGGTATCCCCTCTGGGGTGTGGCCGCAGCCAGTGGTTCGGTGGAATCCACCTGTACTATCGGACAGTGGATGCCGGGAGCCTCGGGCAGAAGTAATACTAAGGGCAGGGCTTTAGGGCATATGTCCTGGTCAGTGACAAATAGTATTTTGCGCCAGTCCTGTTCCCGGTCGTAATAGTGATCTTGCACTCGGGCAGTGTCCATGAGCGGGAGTTTCCTGACAAGATCGGTCACAGTGCCCAGGCAGAGGGTAGCGGGCACGTGTCCCAGGCCGAAGGCACGTGTCAGGGGAATTTCATGCCGTTGGGCCCACTTGCGCACCTCAGGCTGCGAGGGCACAAACATGGCGGGAAAAAAAAAATTGGTTGCACAGAAAAAAAATATAGGGCACCCCAGGTCTGATCTCTCAGCAGCGCCTCCAAATGTAGCCCTTTTTGTGAACGCCTGCAATAAGGAACTACTGTGGTGCATGTACCTGTGTCCTCAGGAGCTCTGAGCCTCCGCTATTTGGGAGCCTGGGGTCATACCTTTATTAATCGCGGTGCAGCGCCTCCACTTGCCCAGGATCCCCATGATAGAGATTATACCCTGAGCAAGAACATCACAACAGCATTATGCAACAGCAACCTTTTATATATCATGCATAAAGAACAAATGATCTGCAGAATAAACATATAACATTACACACACACACCGTGGCTCGGCCACACCTTATTAGGGATAATGTCCTGTACATAGGTGGCTCTGCCACTCTCCCTAGGAGTATGTCTTATAACCAGTATAGGTATGGTACCATAGGATTTGCACAGTTGGCCCAATTAGTTAGTGGGAGGCGGGATCAGCGCCTGGTGACCGGTGTAGGTGCACTTATAAACAATGATACCTTCCGGTCACTGCGATGACCATCACACTCCACGCAGGGTCCTAGCGTTGCTCCAGCCTTTCGCCGTCACTCCTTGCTGCAGCGCCGTCTGTATCCAATCCAAGATGGCGGCCGCAGCTCCGCAGCCAAATCACACTAATGGGAAATGTCCCTACCAACTAAGGCCGTCCTTATAAAACAGCACCCTACGATGACAGGGGAATACTCCTCGGGCCGGGGGGATACCTTTCACCTAAGCGGACGGGTCACTGACCCTCCGCTCGCGCACACGAGGTTCCGCCAACCTCCTCCTTCACCTCCCTCTCTCCTCAGCGTGACCTCTCCCCCACGCTTTTCTTTCCTGTCCCTGTCATCCTAGCCTTCTGATTGGTTCTTCACATCAGGTGACTGCCCAGGAGCTCATGGGAATTGTAGTTTCTCCACTGAGCCTCTCTGCCTAATCTGCACAGACACACAGCTCAGCTATTGCATCACACTGCCTGTCTCACTCTGCTAGGGCACACTGCAACACTGTTGCAACACTCCACAAGCTTCTCACTGAACAGAGGCAGCACACACTGAACACACATGAGGTTCCTACTACATCCTTACATATATATATATATATATGAAACAAAAAGAAGACGGCGCTGCTCCCATAGTATAATACTGTAAATAGATAATTTATTGATATATGCTGCTAGATTACAGACACTTACAATAGATATAAAGGTCATAAGCAGTGGTTAAAATGATCTTGGTGCATCACCCGTTATTCCATCCGTGTGCTGATCCACGTCCAGCTGATCTGGTAAGCTCCCGTTGCGGACGCCAGGAACGTGCGCGCGCACTCAATCTCTTCCTGGTATTCAAGTCTCGCGATAGCTGGTCACCGGGTAGTAGCACAGGATCCAGGCACAGTTCAATAAGCACACCCTGCACTGCTCCAATACAGGAATGGAATGGCGCCAAAGTAATGACGAATATACTTCTGATGTATTAAAGTCCAATATTTACTCTTTACCTACGCGTTTCGTCGCTTCATGCGACTTCCTCAGGGGTTAACACTAAACTGTTGGAGAACCACATATATAGCTAAATACGTGATTAAATGCTTCAAGGCACATGGGTAATAATTAGATAATTAACTTCTTGGGGCTGGGTGGGGGGGAAAACATGGAAAAAACATGAGGTTGAGAAAAAAATGACAATTACATGACAAATACATAAAGTGATAGTTATAAAAAACATACTATATGATAATAAAAGATGTGCAAATTATACATGAAGAATAATTATTTAATATGTGATAGTAATTAAAAACATTCAATAAAAGTGATAAGATATACATGTATAAAATAGATGATACATGTATGCTATAACAATTGACATAAAATAGTGTCCACACGGTAATGTAGATATGTTGTTAGGGCCTTTCAAAGATAGCCTGATCTACATTCAAGGCAAGGTACAGTAAACCTTTAACAAACAATAATTCTCATGTCGTGTCGTCCTCTAAAGTCTCTCCTAAGGCCCGGGCCATAGAGGGGTGAGGAGTTCCGAGCTGCGCTGACGCTGAGGCTCACCTGCTGAAATCTGCGCGATTTCATGCCCATGCAGGCGAGCAAGCAGGCGCGATCGGAGGCGGGGGGAGACTGAGGGAGGCGGGGCAGTGACGTCGCTGGGCCAATCGCCCGCGATGCACTGACGTCGGCGCCGTGACGTTGATGCAGCTCCACGCTGATTGCATGTTTTCAGCCGACAGCGCGCTGAAAAACAGCTTGGCGCTCGGCTGAAAACTCCAGCGCCTCAGCACGCCTGCGGACGCTCGCATGAGCCCCCTCTAAAGGCATCCTCATTGAGGATGCAGGGGCTCAGCGCGGAGCGTCTGCACAGCTCAGCACGGCCTGTCCTTCTATGGACTCGGCCTAAGTCTGATTCCCAGTGTCTAATGTAACACAGTCTGGTCTCGTTGGGCGTCACTGGACAGATCACTTCCCTGTACATCCTAGATGTGAGTCCCCTTGTGTCCGTAGCTCTAGCACACAGCTGCTCAAAATTTGTTCGTGCCGGTCTGATTGGGGTTTTGTTATAAAAATCTCTGATCTGGAGGTATCGATAGAATTCTTTATTTGGGATAGCTTTAGAGGATTTAATTTGCTCAAACGATTGTATGTAATTTCTACCCTGCAGATCCTTAAGACGGGTTATCCCCGCTTGAATCCAATTGAAGAGGTTCTTGCTATTCAGCCCTGGAGCGGAGTCTGGATTGCCGGCAATTGGGGTCATCAGTGAACCTTTGGTAGTCAAGTGGCAGCTAAATTTTGTGGCCTCCCAAACTCTTAATGAATTAACCATGGTCTGTAGCGGATATATGTGTGTATACCAGTGTTACTTCTCTGGGCGTGTATGTGTATACCAGTATTACTTCTCTGGGCGTGTATGTGTATACCAGTATTACCTCTCTGGGCGTGTATGTGTATGCCGGTATTACCTCTCTGGGCGTGTACGTGTATACCAGTATTACTTCTCTGGGCGTGTATGTGTATACCAGTATTACCTCTCTGGTCGTGTATCTGTATAACGGTATGACCTCTCTGGGCGTGTATGTGTATACCAGTATTACCTCTCTGGGCGTGTACGTGTATACCGATATTTCCTCTCTGGGCGTGTATGTGTATACCAGTATTACTTCTCTGGGCGTGTACGTGTATACCGATATTTCCTCTCTGGACATGTATGTGTATACCGGTATTACCTCTATGGGCGTGTATGTGTATACCGGTATTACCTCTCTGGGTGTGTATGTGTATACCGGTATTACCTCTCTGGGTGTATATGTGTATACCGGTATTACCTCTCTGGGCGTGTACGTGTATACCTGTATTACCTCTCTGGGTGTATGTGTATACCGGTATTACCTCTCTGGGTGTATGTGTATACCGGTATTACCTCTCTGGGTGTGTATGTCTATACCGGTATTACCTCTCTGGGCGTGTATGTGTATACCGGTATTACCTCTCTGGGTGTGTACGTGTATACCGGTATTACCCCTCTGGGCGTGTATGTGTATACAGGTATTAACTCTCTGGGCGTGTATGTGTATACCTATATTTCCTCTCTGGGCGTGTATGTGTATACCGGTATTTCCTCTCTGGGCGTGTATGTGTATACCGGTATTACCTCTCTGGGCGTGTATGTGTATACCGGTATTACCTCTCTGGGCGTGTATGTGTATACTGGTATTACCTCTCTGGGCTTGTATGTGTATACCAATATTTCCTCTCTGGACGTGTATGTGTATACCGGTATTACCTCTCTGGACATGTGTATACTGGTATTAACTCTGTGGGCGTGTATGTGTATACAGGTTTTAACTCTCTGGGCATGTACGTGTATACTGGTATTACCTCTCTGGACGTGTATGTGTATACCAGTATTACCTCTCTGGACATGTATAGGTGTACGGTATTACCTATCTAAGCGTATATGTGTATACCGGTATTACCTCTCTGGGCGTTTCTGTGTATACCGGTATTAACTCTCTGAGCGTGTACGTGTATACCGGTATTACTTCTCTGGGCGTGTATACCAGTACTACCTCTCTGGGCGTGTATGTGAATACCGGTATTACCTCTCTGGGCGTGTCTGTGTATACCATATTACCTCTCTGGGCGTGTTTGTGTATACCAGTATTACCTCTCTGGACATGTATGTGTATACCGGTGTTACTGCTCTAGACGTGTACGTGTATATCGGTATTACCTCTCTGGGCGTCTATGTGTATACCGGTATTACCTCTCTGGGCGTCTATGTGTATACCGGTATTACTACTCTTGGCGTGTCTGTGTATGCACGTATTACCACTCTGGGCGTGTATCTGTATACCGATATTACCTCTCTGGGTGTGTATGTGTATACTGGTATTACCTCTCTGGACATGTGTTTACAGGTATTAACTCTGTGGGCGTGTATGTGTACACCGGTATTACATCTCTGGACGTGTATGTGTATACCAGTATTACCTCTCTGGACATGTATGTGTATACATGTATTAACTCTCTGGGCGTGTACGTGTATACAGGTATTAACTCTCTGGGCGTGTATGTGTATACCGGTATTTCCTCCCTGGGCTTGTATGTGTATACCGGTATTACCTCTCTGGGCGTGTATGTGTACACCGGTATTACCTCTCTGGACGTGTATGTGTATACCAGTATTACCTCTCTGGACATGTATGTGTATACATGTATTAACTCTCTGGGCGTGTACTGTACGTGTATACAGGTATTAACTCTCTGGGCGTGTATGTGTATACCGGTATTTCCTCCCTGGGCTTGTATGTGTATACCGGTATTTCCTCCCTGGGCTTGTATGTGTATACCGGTATTACCTCTCTGTGCGTTTATGTGTATACCAGTATTACCTCTCTGGAAATGTATAGGTGTACGGTACAGGCATACCCCGCATTAACGTACGCAATGGGAGCGGAGCACGTATGTAAAGCGAAAATGTACTTAAAGTGAAGCACTGCTTTTTCCCCACTTATCGATGCATGTACTGTACGGCAATCATCATATACGTGCATAACTGATGTAAATAACGCATTTGTAACAGGCGCTATAGTCTCTCCATTTGCGCACAGCTTCGGTACAGGTAGGGAGCTGGTATTGCTGTTCAGAACGTTGTTCAGGACGTGCTGACAGGTGTATGCGCGAGCTGCCGTTTGCCTATTGGGCGATATGTCCTTACTCGTGAGTGTACTTAAAGTGAGTGTCCTTATACCGGGGTATGCCTGTATTACCTCTCTAGGCGTATATGTGTATACCGGTATTACCTCTCTGGGCGTTTCTGTGTATACCGGTATAACTTCTCTGGACGTGTATGTGTATACTGGTACTACCTCTCTGGACATGTATGTGTATACAGGTATTAACTCTCTCGGTGTGTCAGTGTATACCATATTACCTCTCTGGGTGTGTATGTGTATACCGGTATTATCTCTCTGGACATGTATGTGTATACCGGTGTTACCTCTCTAGGCGTGTACGTGTATACCGGTATTACCTCTCTGGGTGTGTATGTGTATACCGGTATTACCTCTCTGGGCGTGTACGTGTATACCAGTATTACTTCTCTTGGCGTGTCTGTGTATGCTGGTATACCACTCTGGGCGTGTACGTGTATACCGATATTTCCTCTCTGGGCATGTATGTGTATACCAGTATTACTTCTCTGGGCGTGTACGTGTATACCGATATTTCCTCTCTGGACATGTATGTGTATACTGGTATTACCTCTATGGGCGTGTATGTGTATACCGGTATTACCTCTCTGGGTGTGTATGTGTATACCGGTATTACCTCTCTGGGTGTATATGTGTATACCGGTATTACCTCTCTGGGCGTGTACGTGTATACCTGTATTACCTCTCTGGGTGTATGTGTATACCGGTATTACCTCTCTGGGTGTATGTGTATACCGGTATTACCTCTCTGGGTGTGTATGTGTATACCGGTATTACCCCTCTGGGCATGTATGTGTATACAGGTATTAACTCTCTGGGCGTGTATGTGTATACCTATATTTCCTCTCTGGGCGTGTATGTGTATACCGGTATTTCCTCTCTGGGCGTGTATGTGTATACCGGTATTACCTCTCTGGGCGTGTATGTGTATACCGGTATTACCTCTCTGGGCGTGTATGTGTATACTGGTATTACCTCTCTGGGCTTGTATGTGTATACCAATATTTCCTCTCTGGACGTGTATGTGTATACCGGTATTACCTCTCTGGACATGTGTATACTGGTATTAACTCTGTGGGCGTGTATGTGTATACAGGTTTTAACTCTCTGGGCATGTACGTGTATACTGGTATTACCTCTCTGGACGTGTATGTGTATACCAGTATTACCTCTCTGGACATGTATAGGTGTACGGTATTACCTATCTAAGCGTATATGTGTATACCGGTATTACCTCTCTGGGCGTTTCTGTGTATACCGGTATTAACTCTCTGAGTGTGTACGTGTATACCGGTATTACTTCTCTGGGCGTGTATACCAGTACTACCTCTCTGGGCGTGTATGTGAATACCGGTATTACCTCTCTGGGCGTGTCTGTGTATACCATATTACCTCTCTGGGCGTGTTTGTGTATACCAGTATTACCTCTCTGGACATGTATGTGTATACCGGTGTTACTTCTCTGGGCCTGTATGTGTATACCATATTACCTCTCTGGGCGTGTATGTGTATACCGGTATTACCTCTCTGGGCGTGTATGTGTATACCGGTATAACTTCTCTGGGCCTGTATGTGTATACCATATTACCTCTCTGGGCGTGTATGTGTATACCGGTATTACCTCTCTGGACGTGTATGTGTATACTGGTATTACCTCTCTGGGCGTGTATGTGTATACCGGTATTACCTCTCTGGGCGTGTATGTGTATACCGGTATTACCTCTCTGGGCGTGTATGTGTATACCGGTATTACCTCTCTGGACGTGTATGTGTATACTGGTACTACCTCTCTGGATATGTATGTGTATACAGGTATTAACTCTCTCGGTGTGTCAGTGTATACCATATTACCTCTCTGGGCGTGTATGTGTATACCGGTATTACCTCTCTGAGCGTGTATGTGTATACCGGTATTACCTCTCTGGGCGTGTATGTGTATACCGGTATTACCTTTCTTGGCGTGTATGTGTATACCGGTATTACCTCTCTGGGCGTGTATGTGTATACCGGTATTACCTCTCTGGGCGTGTACTGTATGTGTATACCGGTATTACTTCTCTGGGCGTGTATGTGTATACAGGTATTACCTCTCTGGGCGTTTATGTGTATACCGGAATAACCTCTCTGGGCGTGTATGTGTATAGCGGTATTACCTCTCTGGGTGTGTATGTGTATACCGGTATTACCTCTCTGAGCGTGTATGTGTATACCGGTATTACCTCTCTGGGCGTGTATGTGTATGCCGGTATTACCTCTCTGGGCGTGTATGTGTTTACCGGCATTACCTCTCTGGGGGTGTTTGTGTATACCGGTATTACCTCTCTGGGCGTGTACGTGTATACCAGTATTACTTCTCTTGGCGTGTCTGTGTATGCTGGTATTACCACTCTGGACGTGTATGTGTATACCGGTATTACCTCTCTGGGCGTGTATGTGTATACCGGTATTACCTCTCTGGACATGTATTTGTATACAGGTATTAACTCTCTGGGCCTGTACGTGTATACAGGTATTAACTCTCTGGGCGTGTAAGTATATACTGGTATTTCCTCTCTGGACATGTATGTGTATACAGGTATTACCTCTCTGGGCGTGTATACCAGTACTAACTCTCTGGGCGTCTATGTGTATACCAGTATTACTTCTCTTGGCGTGTCTGTGTATGCCGGTATTACCACTCTGGATGTGTATGTGTATACCGGTATTACCGCTCTGGGCGTGTATGTGTATACCGGTATTACCTCTATGGGCCTGTATGTGTATACCGGTATTACCTCTCTGGGCGTGTATGTGTATACCGGTATTACATCTCTGGGCGTGTATGTGTATACTGGTATACTTCTCTGAGCGTGTAAGTGTATATCGGTATTACCTCTCTGGACGTGTATGTGTATACCGGTATTACATCTCCGGGCGTGTATGTGCATACTGGTATACCTCTCTGAACATGTATGTGTTTAACCGGTATTACCTTTATGGGCGTGTATGTGTATTCCGGTATTACCTCTCTGGGCATGTATGTGTATTACGTATTATCTCCCTGGGCGTGTATGTGTATACAGGTATTAACTCTCTGGGCGTGTATTTCTATACCGGTATTACCTCTCTGGGCGTGTATGTGAATACTGGTATTACCTCTCTTGACATGTATGTGTATACAGGTATTAACTCTCTGGGCCTGTACGTGTATACAGGTATTAACTCTCTGGGCGTGTATGTGCATACCGGTATTACCTCTCTGGACATGTATGTGTATACAGGTATTAACTCTCTGGGCCTGTACGTGTATACAGGTATTAACTCTCTGGGCGTGTATGTGCATACCGGTATTACCTCTCTGGACGTGTATGTGTATACAGGTATTAACTCTCTGGGCCTGTACGTGTATACCGGTATTACCTCTCTGGGCGTGTATGTGTATAGCGGTATTACTTCTCTTGGCGTGTGTGTATGCCGGTATTACCTCTCTGGGCGTGTATGTGTATACCGGTATTACCTCTCTGGGCGTGTATGTGTATACCGGCTTTGTACCTGGCATCAACACTACGTTTCCCTGCCTTTGATCTGGATAAAAGAGACTGCAACGTGGTGTGGACATCACAATATATATGTATATATATATATACATATATATATATATCATTATTATATGATATAGCAGTGTACTATAAGCTAGTACTTTCTTACAACCCTGTATTTACATGTCCGATCCCTCACTACCGGGGTTTTAACATTCACTTTGAAAATAAATAACACACCAGAGTTTGATATATGATAAATACAATTTTATTATTTTTGTGTCTTGTTATAGTCTCCCTGAGAGGTAGTTATTCTGACCAATCTTCCTATTTATCCTACTGTAGTCTACAAACTATTGTGTATATCATACCTATTATAGGTTTTGACATTACATTTCATCAGGTTGAGTGCAATTTTCTGGGATCTATTATGATCTTCTTCGATTAGACATTGTATCTAAGTATCGTTCCTCCCATATGCACCCGTTTGGCTCAGTTATGCGCACAATATATTTGGTTTGAGTGGTGATTGCCCCCTTTTTGGTTATCTATGAGAGAGAGCGAGAAATAGAATGGGGGAGAGACAGCATTAGGAGGAGAGACAGACAGCATGGAGAGGGAGAGACAGACAGAGCATGGGGAGAGGGAGAGACAGACAGAGCATGGGGAGAGAGAGAGACAGAATGCGGAAAGAGAGAGACAGCATGGGGAGAGCGCGAGAGACAGCAAGGGGAGAGAGCGAGAGACAGCATGGGGAGAGCGAGAGACAGCATGGGGAGAGGCAGGCACAGTATGGGCGGGATAAAGACAGACTGGAGAGAAGCAGACAGAATGGAGAGAAGAATTGTAAGAGTACTGGAGGGATGGGGAGGGAGAGAATGGAGGGATGGGAGAGTGAGAAGGATGGGGGGAGAGAATGGAAGGGTTGGGGAGAGAGAGAATAGAGGGATGGGGTTGAGAGAGAGGCTGGAGGGATGAGGGGAGAGAGAGAGAAGAGGGATGGTAGGGAGAGTGGCTGGAGGGATGGGGTTAAGAGAGAGGATGGAGGGATGGGGGAGAGAGAATAGATGGATGGGGTTAAGAGAGAGGATGGAGGGATGGGGAGAGAGAATAGAGTAATCGTGTTTAGCGAGAGGATGGAGGGATGGGGGAGAGAGAATGGAGGGGTGGGGTTAAGAGAGAGGATGGAGGGATGGGGGAGAGAGAATAGAGTAATCGTGTTTAGAGAGAGGATGGAGGGATGGGGAGAGAGAATAGAGTGATCGGGTTAAGAGAGAGGATGGAGGGATGGGGGAGAGAGAATGGAGGGATGGTTGGGAGTGAGAGGATGGAGGGATAGAGAATAGAGGGATGGTGGGGAGAGAGTGGCTGGAAGGATGGGGGAGAATAGAGGGATGAGGTTGAGAGAGGTTGGAGGGATGGGGAGAGAGAATGGAGCGATGTGGGGAGAGAGAATGGAGGGATGGGGGAGAGAGAATTGAGGGATGGGGGAGGGTGAGAGGATGGGGGGAGAGAGGGAATGGAGAAGCGAGAGAATGGAGGGATGGAGAGAGAGAGAGAATTGAGGGATGGGGGAGAGTAAGAGGATGGGGGGAGAGAGAGAATGGAGGGATGGAGAGAGAAAGTGGAGGGATGTGGGGAGAGAGAGAATGGAGGGATGGGGAGAGAGAGAATGGAGGGATAGGGGAGAGTGAGAGGATGGGGGGAGAGAGAGAATGGAGGGAATGGGGAAGCGAGAGAGAATGGAGGGATGGAGAGAGAGAGAGAATGGAGCGATGTGGGGAGAGAGAATGGAGGGATGGGGAGAGAGTGAATGGAGGGATGGGGGAGAGTGAGAGGATGGGGGGAGAGAGGGAATGGGAGAATAAATAACCCCTGCTGACCCTCCCCCACCGCCCCCTGACCGTGTCACCCGTAGTCAGGAGGGGAGAGATGCCAGGTAACCAATATGAGGTAAGAGGGGAGCCTGGCCCCCCGGTCATAGCACCCATATTACAGATGTTATCAAATCCCACAATGTTAAAGAAGTATATGCCAATGAAACCATTTAACTGGGAGATACAGGAGCCACAATTCAAGTCATTTAGTAGAAGCTTTTGCTTGAGTTGTGTAACACGCTGAGCTGGAGATGTACAGAGGAGGGAATAAGCAGGAAGCAGGTCAGCCGGTGAGCTCCGTAATCAGCATTACTTATATCTCCTAAACGTCGTCCCAACCATGTAATGCTGCTGAACAGCCTACACTTCATATACATGATATACTTAACCCTTTCTTTTCGCTCAACTCCAATCTCAATGATTTGTTAATTGGTTTGTAATTAGAGATATATTTGTAGCAGAATCCCATGTATGTTCTTTTTACCTGTTAAATACCTTTTTGTGTAATGAAATATATTACAGATCAGAGGGGCTTCCTGTTGCACTTGTGCTGTTAGCAATAGATAAACCGGATAGAAAAGACACTACACATAGATTTGATTAAATATAGCTTTATTTAATTTAAATAATTTATCTCTTTGCTGGTAGGGGGTCTGCAACACATTACAGAGCGATATAGTAACACACTGAGCAATACATTGCAGGCCCCTCCGGCAGCAAAGGGGTTAAGATCAATGCAGGTAGATCTCACTTCTAATTAATGCACAAAGGGCAGTTTGTCGCTGTTATCCAGAGGAAGGTGAAACATAACCCCTGCTGTGTTGTGGGGGAAACAAATTCCTTCCTGACCCCAGTAAATGGCGATCGGATCATCCCTGGATCACTGTGCAGTGAGATCAGATGGAGCAGCACAGATCAGCGTTGTTATACACAGGGGCACACTCAGTATATAGAGTGGTGATGGGGCGATGGGGCCCCTGTGTGTAATCATAGGGTGATGAGGCGCGTGTGCCCCTGTGTATAACTCACATGATCCCCCATCCCTCTGCATATCTATCACAATCAGGGCCGCCGACAGTTGGGGACAGCCAGGAACTCTGTCCCGGGTCTGGGGAGGGCAAGGCCGGCCGGCGCTGCAAGTTGAGCCTGAACCTCTTGCCAGACCCGGCGCCGGTCCTCTCATGACCAGGTCCTGGCTCTCCCTCAGCTATAGGCCTCTTCCTTCTCTGTCTCACTTTGAGCTTCCAACGCTGTTGCGCGACGGGCTTCTCTGATGTCAGCGCGCCGGAAGTAAGCTTGGCCCAGCTTCAGGCAGCAGAGGAAGGCTTGGCGTGCACGCCAGCATTGGTAGCATGTGGGACAGAGTGGAAGAGTTGGTTTGCCCGAGCATTAGATGCCGGCTCCGGGTGGGCACGCCTGTGCAGTAGGCGCCGGCTCTGGCTGGGGGTTCCTGCGCAGTAGGTGCCAGCTCAGGTTGGGTATGCCAGCGCAGTAGACCGTTGCTACGGCTGGGCGCGCCTGCGCAGTAGATGCCAGCTCCAGCTGGGCGTGCCTACATAGAAGACGCTGGCTCTGGCCGGGCGCGCCAGCGCAGTCGGCTCTGGCTTGGGCACCTGCACAGTAGACGCCAGCTCCATCTGGGAGCACCTGCGCAGTAGACGTACCTGTGCAGTAGGCTCCAGCTGGGCAGGCCTGTGCAGTAGACTCCGACTTGGCATGCATGCGATCAGACGCCGGCTCCGGCCAGGTGCGCCTGCGCAGTAGATGCCGACTCTGACTGAGGGAGATGGCACAGTAGGATCCGGCTGGGCGAGCCTGCGCAGTAGACGCTGGCTCGGGCCAGGAGCCCTAGCACAGTCGGCTCTGGATGGGCACGCCTGCACAGTAGACGCCAGCTCCGGCGGGGTGTAACGATGTGCTCACCACAAACTAGACGGAACCGCGAGGCTGAGGTGGGGATTTGAGAAAACACCAACCCACAGCCACGAGGGCGCATCTTGATTGTAGATTGGTCATGGTAGCCGGGTCGGGGTTGGAGAGGTACGGATCGTTGCGGGTAAGCCGAGGTCGGGGAGCCAGAGGTGCGGAGTCCAAGAGAAAAGCTGGGTCGGTACACAGGAGGTCACTGAAGCAGAGCAGGGAAAGGTAGCGAGAGACTGCAAGAAGGCAAGGCACGAGGGAGGTGAACACAGGTAACTGGAACAATGCTCAGCCGCTGAGGGAATGGAGAACAGGGAATAAATAGGAGGACTCACCAATGGGAAGCAGGAAGGAGGAGACTGCAGCGAAAGATACCAGGTGCAGGAGGCACCTATGCTTTAGAGGAGGAGAGCGTGCGCCCGTGAGTGGGGAAGTGCACGCGACTGCGCGTGTGCAGAGCGTGTCCGTGGCAGGAGTGTAACGCTTGTGCTCCCACGCACAAGCAAAGACAAGGAGGGGGACCCAGTAGCGAGGTTGGGAAGTCGCATGAGACACAAGATAGGAGAACGTTGTCACGCAGCTGGGTAGCGGTGCACTTCATCACATGAGCATGCCGCGCGCGAGAGAAGCGTGGCGCGTCCGGAAGATTGAAGCCATGCTCTGTGGCACAGCTGAACGAGCTGCACGTGCGCGCATGCTCTGTTAGCAAAGCGGAGCCGTGAGCACTCAGGCACCAGCGCGGGGTGTGGGATGCCACTGGTAAGAAGAGAAGGTAGTGCAGAGTCAAGAGCACAAGGTTACAATGGTTGGTTGCTTCCTGGAGGATGTCCAGCCTCCTTAAAGGCATAGTGCTAGTAACTGAAGAGAAGAGCAATACTAAATTCAAAGTAAGGGTTCTTTAGTTAAATGCTTTGGCCAAAGTATTGTATGCCTGCTACCACGTCAAGGTAAACCCTAATCAGCAGGTCCTACACTACCCGCACGATAGACTAACTTAGTAATAGAAAGAGGAAAGTCCCAGTCTTCCATAAAGCCCAAAGGAGGGCAAGTAGAGGTCCAGAGGAGATCCAAGCAGGAACAGCATGCAATGACAGGAACAGGAGGCATCGAGTACTGGAGTAGTACTGTGCATTACCAGGGCAGATAGCAACTGACTGTTATTTAAGGAGCAGCAGCAGCAGCAGCAGCAGCAGCTGTTGGCAATGAGAGTCAGAGTGAGGCTTACTTCCTGCCAGGAGGAAGAGGGCAGGGTTTGCCAGAAAGCAAGATGGCGTCACTTGCCTCAGTATGCTTGAAGTCACTTCCTGTTGGTGAGATAAGGCAGGGGACGGAGAGCAGGCGCGGCCTCTGCGGAAGTAGGGAAGGGTTCAGAACACGAACAAGGATTAGAGAGTCTTGACTCGCACCTGAAGAGTGGCGCACAACGCGACCAGGGCCGGGGCCAAGCTCCGTGGCACACGAAGAACCGCGTGTGCGCTCTGTAAGGAGAGCGGGAATCTGAGATGTGGCAGGTAAGGAGAGAACACGCCCAGGGAGCGTGTTTCCCGATACCTTTCAGTACCCCCCCTCTTCTGGATCGAACTCTGAGCGATCCATACTAGACTTGGGGGAAACAGTCCATAAAAAGTTCTTACCAAGGCGGCAAGCAAAGTAGGGTTTCTGCAGATTCCAAGGAGCGGCCCGCAGAGAGTCCAGGCCACAGTACAGGAACAAGACAATGGCCAGAAACTATGAACAGGAACTACAGTATAGCAAGACTTTAAAAACTGCCAAACCTGGAAACTACGGAAGCAGCATTCCATGGTCTGTAACTCAAGGGCTCCCTCCTGGAGTAGGAGGAAAAACATTTCTGGACTGTTGAAAGGAAAGGGACTCAAGTCTCCCAACGGTAAAGGGGTTCAGGGACGGCAGAGTCCACCTCGGGGGGTCCGTTTGTTTGGGCTGAGCATAATGTAACGCTGGTGCTCCCACGCACAAGTCAAGAAAAGGAGGGGTCCCAGTACCGAGGTTGGGAAGCCACAGGAGACACGAGATAGGAGAAAGTTCTCATGCAGCTGGGGAGCTGTGCACGGGCGCATCCAGAAGAGTGGAGCCAGGCTCCGTGGCACAGCTGAGCAAGCTGCACGTGTGAGCATGCTCTGTTAGCAGAGCGGAGACGCGCGCACTCAGGCACCAGCGCAGGGTGTGGGATGCCACTGGTAAAAAGAGAAGGTAGTGCAGAGTGAAGAGCACAAGGTTGCAATGGTTGGTTGCTTCCTGGAGGACGTCCAGCCTCCTTAAAGGCATAGTGCCAGTAACTGAAGAGAAAAGCAATACTAAATTCAAAGTAAGGGTTCTTTAGTTAAATGCTTTGGCCAAAGTATTGTAAGCCTGCTACCACGTCAAGGTAAACCCTAATCAGCAGGTCCTACACTACCCGCACGATAAACTAACCTTAGTAATAGAAAGAGGAAAGTCCCAGTCTTCCAGAAAAGCCCAAAGGAGGGCAAGTAGATAAAGTCCTTTTGTCAGGATGGAATGTGTAAGAGGTGTTTTCTACCCTCTACTGATGTCTATTTTTGATTAAATAAAGCTTTTTTCTTTTACTAATTGCGCTTGGATTGTTTATGGAGAGCAGTGACCGCCCAGACTCTGTTTTTCCTTTTCTGCTTTTACCTTCGCCGGGTTCATGGTGAGCCCCTTGTTAGAGATAATATACCCCAGAAAAGTTGTGGACGCTTGATGGAAGAAGCACTTCTCCAGTTTCGCGTACAGATGATTCTTTCGAAGTCGGAGAAGTACCTGTCTGACATGAGAAACATGCTCCTGTTCAGACTTAGAAAAAATCAATATATCGTCCAAATACACGACCACAAACCGGTTGAGAAGATCCCTGAATACCTCGTTCACGAAGTCCTGGAAGACGGCCGGGGCATTACAGAGTTCAAAGGGCATGACGAGATACTTGTAGTGACCATCATGAGTATTGAAGGCCGTCTTCCATTCATCGCCCTGGCAAATCCTTACCAAGTTGTAGGCCCCCTGGAGATCCAATTTAGTAAAGATATTGGCCCCCTGTAGGTGGTCGAAGAGTTCTGGAATCAGCGGCAGAGGATAACGGTTCTTAATGGTAATTTTATAAAGACCCCTATAGTCAATACAGGGTCTTAGCGATCCGCCCTTTTTTCTTTACGAAGAAGAACCCTGCACCGGCTCACGACGAGGATTTATGTATAAAGCCCTTTTGCAAATTTTCGTGAATATAGTCTCTTATGGCTTTCATCTCCAGGAGGTGACAGAAGATAGGACGCAACCCTAGGGGGTACCGAGCCGGGCAATAAGTCAATCGGACAGTCAAATGGACGATGTGGCGGCAAGACTTCAGACCTGTCTTTGTCAAAAAACATCACAGAATTCAGCATAGATCTCCGGTAGACTTGTCCCTACCTCCTTGGGAGTAGTGGCTCCACAGATGCTGTTGGAAGAGACTGAACAGTTCCTGAGACAGAGCGGGCTCCATTGGACCAGATTTTTGCCTGCTGTCACGGTAGTGCTGCCCGCAGACCAGACCCATCCCTGAACAGCGGTGGGACGTTATTAACACGCACCCGCAGCAGAGGAAGCGTGTCCGGAGTGTGGTAGTTTACGTAGACAGGCCAGGAGACTTAGTATGGTATTTGTCAGGCTGTGCCCACCCCAAACTAGACGAGACCCTCGGTACTGAGGTGGGAAAAGAGTAAACACCACCGACAGGCACAGGAATCTGATCTGGAGTGTGCGTAGTTGCTCGCGCCGGGTCAGGAGCAGGGAGGATAGAGGAGTAGTGAATACTTGCCGAGTTAAGAGTAATAGAAGTACGGAATGTTGGAGGTACTAGTCGCTGGGGTCGGTGCTGGAGAAGGTAGAATAGTCGAGGTCCAAGAGCCGAGTTCAGGTTGGAGAGTTACGGAGGGTCAAAGGTAGCCAAGGTCGGGGGTTCCAGAGAAGCGGTGGTCCAAAGGCAAGCCAAGGTCGGTACACGGGAGATCAAACAAGACAAGGCAGGATATCTAAGAGACAAGAGAGATAAGCACAAGCACAGGAACAGGAAGCTTATGGTCAGCCAATGTGCCAGTGGTACTGCTGAGCCTAAATAGGTGAGACAGCCCAATAGGAGCAAGAGGCGGAACTGGGTCGTGTTCGTGCGGAGCCTTTGATAGGCTATGGTAAGGATGCCAGGTGAGAGTGCTGTCAATGGCCTCCAGTCCCACCGGGAACTTCTTGTGAACGAGCGAAATCTAGTTTCTCTCGGCAAAGCTTTGGTCGACAAAATTACCTCTAGAGCCGGAATCTATGGAGGCCACTGTGGACACGAGAAAACCCTCCCCAGAGAGGGTAACCAGGAGCAGAATCCTTGTGAGAGGCCTTATAGCGATAGGGGATAAGGAGAACGTCCCCAACGTAACCCCCCTGGACTGCCCTGGGATTTTAGAACCCTCCGCCTTCTGTGGGCAATGAAGAGCCTGGTGCCACGGGCTGGCGCAGTACAGACACAGGCCAGTGTCTCGTTAGTCGACAGCTTAAAGCCTCCCAAGTGCATGGGTATGTGGCTCTGGGGGTGAAGAGGTTCTGGTGGATGCTCCTGCGGAGGCGAGACTCCTGGGGCGAACAGTAGACATTGGGCTCTCTCGGACCCCCTCTCTTGCAGCCGTTGGTTGATGCGAATGCAGATCGCGATCAATTCCTCGAGATCAGTCGGACGCTCCTGCGTGGTGAGTTTGTCCTTCAATGACTCAGAGAGGCCATGCCAGAAGGTGCCCGCCAGGGACTCATCATTCTATCCTGTCTCTGCAGCCACGGTCCGAAACTCGAGGGCATACTTGGCGACCAACTGGGTTCCCTGGGCGATATGGAAAAGGGAAGATGCTTCCATCACCTTGCGTCCGGGCGTGTCGAACACTCTGCGGAACTCCCGAGTGAAGAGTCCGATGTCTTGAGTGAGGTCCGGTCTCACATGTTCCCAGATGGGGGAGGCCCAGGCCAGGGCGTCGTCGGTGAGCAACGGAGTGAAATACGCCACTTGGGATTTAGGAAATGGGAAACGAGAAGGCGTAACCTTGAACTGAATAAAACACTGGTTGAGGAACCCTCGGCAACCGTGCTGGTCCCCTGCATAACGGCGGGGCGTAGGAAGTCGAGGTACAGCCGGCAATGACAGCGGGTCTGCTATGAGTCCAGTCGTGGTAGGAACCAGGGAAGGGACCGCTGTGGTTGGAGCGGGTGCTTGTTCTGTAAGAAGGCGGAGGCTCTCCTGTAACATGAGCATGCGCCGGTCGTTGTGCTCGAGGTATTGTTCAAGTTTGGAAAATATGTTGGCGTGCGTGCTCAAGACTCGCCCCTCCTGTGCTCACCACAAACTAGACGGAACCGTGAGGCCGAGGTGGGGATTTGAGAAAACACCAACCCGAAGCCGCAAGGGCGCCTCTTGATTGCAGATTGGTCAGGGTAGCCGAGTCGGGGTTGGAGAAGTTACGTATCGCTGCGGGTACTTAGCCAAGGTCGTTGTTGGAGAGGTACTGTGACGCTCGTGCTGCCCCCAAACCTGACAGGACCCCAGTACTGAGGTGGAATGGAAGGATACCACGCACCCACAGCAGCGGTGGCGTGCCCGGAGTGTGGTATAGCGCGAAGCTGGACCGGGGGCAAGAAAGAGGGTTAGTCAGGTACTTGCTGAATCCAGAGTAGAAGAAGGTAGAGTGGTTGTGTCCGTAAGCCAAAGGTCTGGGAGTAGAGACAGCTGCGTAATCGAATGTCCATTTGCCTGGTCCGAGGATTAGAGAAGACAGCGTAGTCGAATGTCCAATTGCCAAGTCTGAGGTTTAGAGAAGTCAGCGTAGTCGAATTTCCATTTGCCAAGTATGAGGGGTAGAGAAGACAGCGTAGTCGAATGTCCAATTGCCAAGTCTGAGGGGTAGAGAAGACAGCGTAGTCGAATGTCCGTTTGCCAAGTATGAGGGGTAGAGAAGACAGCGTAGTCGAATGTCCGTTTGCCAAGGTCAAGATCCAGAGGAGGTTTGCAGACAATCCAAGGTCAGGAACTCAGGGGCTGAAAAAACAAGAGCTATCCCCAAGTGCCGTGCACAAGCTGCACGGGTCCTCGCGCGCCCTGTAAGGCAGATGGGCTGGCGCGCGCGACCCGGAAGAAGAGGAGAGGCAGTGCGGAAGATACCCACGCCAGTGGGGAAATGACGGGGATCCAGGGCAGCCGCGGTGCCTGTTGTGGCAGCAGGTAAAGGAGCGCCGTGGCGGGTCGATCGTGACCCGTGGACCCTTACAGTACCCCCCCCCCCTCGAGGATCGAACTCCGGACGATCTTCCCAAGGTTTGTGTAGGAACTTTTGGTGAAAGCGTCTTAGTAAAGACGGAGTGTGGAGTTCAGGCTGTGAGACCCAAGAGCGTTCCTCAGGGCCATACCCCTTCCAGTGGACCAAGAACTGGACTTTGCCTCTAGAGATATGAGAGTCAATGATGGACCGGACTTCAAATTCTTGTTGTCCTTGTATAGTAACAGGAGGAGGTCTATGTGAGGAGTGGGAGGACTGAGCACTTTGGATGACCGGTCTCAAGAGGAAAACATGGAAGACGGGCGAGATCTTCATGGAGGGAGGAAGGAGAAGACGATATGCCACAGGGTTAAACTGTTGAAGGATAGAAAAGGGACCCAGGGACCTAGGAGATAACTTCAGAGTAGGCGTCTTCAATCTGATATTTTTTGAAGAGAGCCAAACCTTATCTCCAGGTTTATACTTATGTGCCTCCTGACGAAGACGATCTGCCTGTCTCTTCTGCCTCTGAGCCGAATCCCATAATACCCCTTGAATCCTCTTCCATGATCCCTGAAGAGTGGCAATCATAGAATCAGCAGCAGGAACTCCTGAAGTGGGTGTGGGAATAGGGAGCTGATTAGGATGATATCCATAATTTATAAAGAACAGCGACTCCTGTGTGGATTCATTCCTGAGGGAGTTGATGGCGAATTCTGCCCATGGGACTAATTCTGCCCAATTATCCTTAGTCAGAAGAAAAACATCGTAAATATTGTTCCAGGGATTGATTCATGCGCTTGGTTTGGCCATTGGTTTGAGGGTGATACCCAGACGAAAAAAGAAGGGAAATACCTAGACTCTGAGAAAAAGCGTGCCAACATTTCGAGACAAATTGAGTACCACGATCAGAAACAATAGAAAGTGGAATACCATGGATACGAAAAATCTCTTTCAAAAAAATATCAGCCAGTGTGGCAGATTATGGTAACCCCTTGAGGGGAATAAAATGGACCTGCTTGGAAAACCTGTCAATAAGCTACCTATCATACTTCTGACAAAGAAAGGAGTGAACACGGCAGTCCGCCACCTAAAGCACTTCTAGTCTTTGAAACCCTTAAAAGGACATTCTCCACCGCCCCATCCTACGCCACCCGGATCTCAGACTTCCCTTTACTCTAGAGGCTGATGCTTCGGATATCGCTGCTGGCGCCATCCTTTATCAAAGGCAATCCCCACAGGATAAGCTCCATCACTGTGGGTTTTTCTCAAAAAAAAATTCTCCAGCACAACAAAATTATGATGTCGGCAATAGAGAACTGGCCTTTAAACTCACCCTACAGGAATGGAGACATCTCTTGGTAGGTACTGAAAACCCCATTTCAATCCTTACCGACCATAAAAACCTGTTGTATATAGAGAACGCACGCCGTCTAGGCTCCGGTGGTCTCTTTTCTTTTCTAGGTTCAATTATTTGATCTTTTTCATCCCCTGATCGAAGACTCAAAAAGTGGATGCGCTCTCACGGCAATTCATGGTCGAAGACAAATCCCAGGAGGTTCCAGAGACGATTCTACCCTCCAAATACGTCATTTCGGCCAACTCTTTCAATGTCTTGAATAAGGTTCTGGCAGCACAGGCTAATCTTTCCAGAGATCTCAAGGTGTCGGAGGGTCGTTTGTATGCTGCTCCACGCTTCCAAAGGAAGATACTAGAGTGGGGTCATTCATCCAAGTCCGCCGGTCATCCTGGTATCAAGAAGACTTCCGACCTCATCAGCGAACCTTTTGGTGGCCCAGGATGCTGAGAGATACGGAAGAGTTTGTCAAATCCTGCCCAACTTGTGCCCAGGTCAAGACGACTCGCAGAAAACCGACAGGTCTTTTACAGCCATTACCCATTCCGGAACGCCCATGGAGCCACCTGTCAATGGATTTTATTGGAGAACTTTCCACTTCTAGAGGGATGAACACTATCCTGGTGGTCGTGGATAGGTTTTCCCAGCAGGCCCATTTTATTCCCTCAAAGGGTTACCCAATTCTGCCACCTTGGCAGACGTCTTCGTCAAAGAGATTTTTCGCCTCCACGGGGTCCCACTGAACATTGTTTCCGACCGCGGCTCACAGTTTATCTCTAAGTTCTGGCGAGCCTTTGCCCATAGGATGGACATCACCCTTCACTTTTCTTCAAGGTACCACACTCAAACAAAAGGGCAGACCGAGAGAACAAACAAAACACTGAAGCAATACCTGCGCTGCTTTGTCTCCAATAGTCAGGATAATTGAGTGGACCTCCTCCCTTGGGCAGAGTTTGCACACAACTCTTTAAAGAACATTTCCACACAGGAATCTCTGTTTTTTGTAAATTACGGCTTCCATCCAGTATGACTTCCGATTTCTTCAATCCCATCCGGGATCCCGGCAACAAACGACCATATTAAAATCCTACCGGAATCTTGCAGGAAGATCCAAAAGGTACTGGCAGAGGCGATTCGCAGACAAAAGGCACAAGTGGACCGTCACCGCTGAGAGGTGCCTGAATATAAGACAGGAGAATCTGAAAAAAACGGTTTATAAGGAACTCCTGGTGGAGGCCTCTCCTATCGGCCTCTCCTGCGCCATATCCATCGCCACAGGGCTCCAAGAACGTTCCTCCCTCTCTGTCTTGGCCCCTCAGATGCATTCACATGGGCTCTTCTGCAAAGCCTGGGGAAGCAGCACTTGAGTCCAGATCTCACGGTCTCTTCCTCTGCGTCTTCCTCTTCCTCGGCTTCTTCCTCTTCCTCGGCTTCTTCCTCTTCCTCGGCTCCCTCCTCCTCCTCTTCTTGCTCCTCTTCCACCGCTTCTTCCTCCTCGGCTTTCTCTTCAGCTTCCTCCTCCTCTTCCTTCTCCGCTTCCCCCTCCTCGTCCTCCTCCTCCACCGCTTCTTGCTCCTCTTCCTCCGCTTCTTCCTCCTCTTCTGCCACTTTGTCGTTCTCGCACTCCTCTTCATCCTCACGCACCATAGATGGTATATAGTGCACTATGGAGCTGGAGCCGGAGCTGCCGCAGTCCCACGCTGATAGGCTGAACGGCTCCAAAGCCTTGTGATCCCCGACCTGCAGAAGACATAACGTGTGTGTAACCAGGACAGTGATGCTCTGTATCACAAGAGCTCCTCTGCCACTAATACCCCCTCCGCCTCCCAAGAACCCTGTTATACCCCACTCCCAAGGCCCACAACCCTATTATCCTCCCAAGACCAATACCCCATTATACCCACCTCCCCAGACCCAGTACCCTGTTATACCCCCCTCCCCAGGCCCAGTTCCCCGTTATACCCCCTGTGGCGAGAATGGTGTTAATCAGGCCATTAATAAAGGTATTATGCCCGGCTGATTAACCCCAACTCGGGGTTAAAAGTATCTGCATTACCCTGATGTATTTGCTCCTGTCCCAGCCTTCTTACCCCCAGTTTGCAGCCTATTTCCTGCCTGTCATAATAGAATTACATACAAAGTGTGCTATAAGGTTTTCAGGCACAAGATGGCGTTGTGAGCGCCGAAGCTGGCGCTGATTGAAGAAGTGTGGCTGTATACGGGTGGTCTGTTTGAAGCATAGGTATCCTTTTTCAAACACGCAAGTTCAATTGAATAAGTGGCTTGCGGTTAGATTTGAAGTGGTTTTTCGACAGAATGCATCCGTACCTTGTTAGCTCACATAACATGAAAGGAGGAAAGTCTATTGCCGTGGGAATTCGGTCAATTGACGTGAGAACTAGGTGAACTTGGTATCTCACAAGAAAGCCTTTCAATTAAGTGGGCTAACTCTCGAACGGAGACTGCTTCCCCTTTATACCCCTATCCCCAGGCCCAGTACCCCCTTATACCCTCTGCCCCAGTACCCGTGATAACCCCCTCCCCAGGCCCAGTACCCTGTAATACCCCCAGGTCCAGTACCCAGTTATACCCACCTCCCCAGACCCCTACCCGGAAGAAGTAGCACTTTCTAGCTACGAAACGCGTAGGATTAACATATGCTGTATTAGTAGCCTTTTTAAGGTATTTTATTTGTATATTTGTATATGTATCCATGCATTTGCTGCCACCTTTCCGAGATGCCGCTCGGGTGTCTGTACTGCTAGTCACGCCCCCCCATGTGACGTAATTGTGTTCCTGGGTGTATCGCAATCAATTTTTCTCTACACGAATGGAGTAGCACAACGTTATATATGTGCTGTAGAGACTGATTCACATTGACCACACACATACAGTAATGTGTCTGCCACAGCCGAGGATTTTTACATCAGCCCAACATACACTGGCGACACACTTTATTCGAGCTCGGCTAGTCCCACGAATTCGGGTATACCCGGGTGTATTGAGGTTTGTGACTGTTTTCTGCCCGAGTATATTGGGTTATTTTCTAGGCAGGGATTGAAGCATTTTATTCCCGCTGGCTGCAATACTGCACAGTATATATATATATACTGCATTACAATTCATGAATTTATGCATTCTTGTAGACACGCGAAGCATTGCAGCCTATTAAATCCTAATCATTATAATTTAACAAATCAGCCGCCCATCAGCCAGGCATGAACCCAGGCTGGGAAGGCAAACGCAACGGGGCTTGTCAGAGGTGAGGAGCGGCGCATTCCAGGTATCTGCCAGGTACATACCGGGTATTTGCTCGAATAAAGTGTGTCGGTGCAGTATGGTGACCGAATACTGATGACAACAAGGAGGTGCTTCCCCCACGAGACTCCCAACCGATTTGGATGTCCTGTGTAAGCTGCCATTACCTTGAGAGGCCCAGACGCTATCTGGAGATCGTAGAGGAATACTAACCAGAGGGACCCTCATCCATCACCCATTCTGATGCCAGCTGTGTGGTAACTTCGTGTATTGTACACGTAAATGCGATTGGTCTATAATTTTTATGTACTGTACGCAGAATACTTACCCTCTTTTTTTACACTAAAATGTTTTGATATACTTCACTATTTGCGTTTTGCGCTGTTTTTTGTCTTTTTTACAGCATACACTGGCCCGGTACCCCGTGATACACCCCTCTCCTTGTTCAGTACCCCGTTATACTCAGTCCCAGTATCCAGTTATACCTCCTCTTTGTCAGCCTCCTCCTCATCTTCTTTATCCTCCCACACTATTGATGGCATATAGTGCCCTAAGGAGCTGGAACTGGAGCTCTCAGGGTACCACGCTGACAGGCCAAACGGCTCCACCTCCGTGTGCTCCCCGACCTGCAGGAGACATAACGTCTGTGTAACCAGGACAGTGATACTCTGTATCGCAAGAGCTCGTTGCCATTTATTCCCCACTCCTCAGGCCCAGTACCCATTATACCCCCCTCCCCAGGCCCAGTACCCCTTTATACCCCCAGGTCCAGAAACCTGTTATACCCCAAAGCCCTGGCCCAATACCCCGTTATACCCCCAGGCCAAGTTCCCCATTATACCCCCCAGACCCAGTAGCCCGTTATCCCCCCCTCCCCAGGCCCAGTACCCCATGCTACCACCCTCCCCAGGCCCAGTACCCCGTTATATCCCCCTTCCCCAGGCCCAGTACCCCGTTATACCCACCTCCCCAGGCCCAGTACCATTTAAACCCACCTACCCAGGCCCAGCACACCTTTATACCCCCTCCCAGGACCAGTACCCTGTTATACCCCCTCCCCAGGCACAGTACCCAGTTATACTCCTTTCCCCAAACCCAGTACCCCATTATACCCCCCTCCCCAGGCCCAGTACTCCATTATACCCCCTCCCCATGCCAAGTACCCCGTTATACCGTAACGTACTATTCCATAAATAGTGTCCTGTACAACAGCTAAAAGTACTGTATGTGCAGCTGATTCACAGCTCAGTGATTCCCATTCACCTGTAAAGTGCTACTTCCACCTTCCTGTCGAGGGGTATTCTCCGCCCATGCCTGTGATACAGAGGATAGTAATGTGAGCACATGTATTCCTCACTCATAAGCATGTCCTTGCACTGTATGGGAGGTTTGACAGTTAAACCAATTGTCCACAGCACTCAAACAGCAACAATCTTCAACGCAAAGTTGCTTCGCAATGTTAGCAACTTTTCGGAGTAATAGACCCCTTCAAGACCCGTTTCCATGTCACACTAATGGACAGTGGTACTTCCCTTTAATTAATCCTATCTAAGGAACCTGAATGGTCCATTTGACTCTCCCTTGCAGTCACATATAGGGGCCTATGCTAGTAGCCTTCATAAAGCAACTTGCTGGTTCTATTACGCTTAGGCAGAACCGCGTTCATTTGAGGTCCGGGACCCCCTGCTTCCTGAGATACAGGCCCCGTTATAGGGTGCATGTATCTCCTATGCATTTAAATGTCTCGTGTCACATGACCGGATTACATGATCGTGTCACATAACGGGGCCTGTATCTCAGGCAGCATGTCAACGCGGACCTCAAGTCAACGCGGTTCTGCTCCGGAGACCTGCTCATGCACACTAGTATTAAATTTTTTATTAAAACAGCTTCATTTCCTTAGTGGCTAGTTGCAAAGGAAATGAAGGGATTCAACCTCAATAGCCTGTTTATTTGGGGCAGAGGGGGTGGATGAAGGGGGTAGTAGTCCCAGGGAGGGTAAATAGGCCTACCTGGAAGGTTGCGGGAGGAGTTAACCTGCGGAACCGCTATGGTAATGAAGGGGTTAACCAGTGCTGCTAGCACCCGCTAGGCCTAAACATCCATCCTTTGGGCAACTACCCCCTTCATCTAATCCCTCTACCCACAATAAACAAAAACACACAACAACCCTACTACCCACCTCCTCTACCCCCAACAACCCCCCCCCCCCACAGCCCCCAACACATACAGCACAGTAATGGGCAAAATTACTATTATCGAGATATGGATAATAGTGCATTTGCCCATTCTAAAACCAAAAATTAGCGTCATGACGTCACGTAGCATCCGGTTGCCATGGCAACACGGTGTCATCTGATGCCGCACAGCCATGTTCACTGCAATTGGAGGGGGAATTGCAGAAGAATAACGGACAATGCCGGAGTTGCCGCCACCACACCGCCACCCGCGATTGACAACCCGTAGCCCGGAGGTAAGGGCCCAAAACCCGGAGTCTCCGGGTCAAACCCGGAGAGATGGCAACCCTGGCTATTATCCATATCTGGATAATAGTTATTTTGCCCATTACTGTCTGTATGTGTTGGGGGGGGGGTTGTTGGGGGTAGAGGAGGTGGGTAGCAGGGTTGTTGTGTTTATTTTTCTTAATTGTGGGTAGAGGGATTGGGTGAAGGGGGTAGTAGCCCCACGGATGGATGTTTAGGTCTACCGGGTGGTATCAGGAGGGGTTAACCCCTTCATTACTTTAGCGATATTAACCGCTAAGGTAATGAAGGGGCTGACTCCACCTACAACCTCCCGCAAGGCCTAAACACCCACCAAGGGCCAAACACCACCTTCACCCACCCCCGCTACCCACAATAAACCTGGCACTGGTAGTTAACCCCTTCATTGTCTTAGCGGTTAGCCGCTAAGGTAATGAAGTTGCCTGTACAGTAAATGCATTTTTCATTAATCTGATTCATGCCGGGGGCCTCCTACGGTGCTGATATTACTGTGTATTAGCTCCCGAGACCCCCGGCATCAATCCGATGAGGAAAAATTCTCCCTCTCTCACCGCCGCCTCAGAAACTTCTTGGCAGCTTCACGACAACTTTTTTTGGCGAGAAGATTTTGGGAGTAAATCGCCATTCTAGAGCCTCGATGTGCCTCGGGCTACTAGAATTGCACCAGTTTGAAAACTGGCGATAAGTGGCTTATCGCCGCTCACTTGTTGATTTGTTTTTGACGGCTGAAAAAATTGGCGATTCAACCCACTTATCAACACTTACTGAATTGCTGTAGGCATTTTTGGCCGATAACAGCTAAAAAGCCTCGATAAGTGGGTTATGAAGGCTACTAGCATAGGCCCCATAATCTCCTATAGTCAGTAGCAGCACACCTCCCGGAGGTCACATGGGAACAGGCCTTGAAGGAGTCTATTACTCCGAAGCATTGCCCCCCTATTATAATCACTGATTGCTGTTTGTGTTTCCATAGTTGTATAGTGTTTTCTCCCCGCCTCATCAGTATGCTCCTGTATGCTCTGGGTAATCACACTTGCAGCAGTTAGGCTCATTATAGCTTGTTCTTCTGTGTATAACTTACACTTATAACTATGCTGTGAGTGGTGTACTATAGATTGTGTACTGATAGCTATCTGTGTGCATTTTGGGCACTTGATGATGCATTAAGGTTGTTAGTACAGATTGTATACTGGGTGTGCTGTACTTTGCACCTGTTATCATTGTACAGCTTTATTCTAGATGTGTTGTTTATTAAACTCTTTTCATTTAGAATAATAGTATTTCTTTATTTTGGGGGTCTTAGTTACCCCAGTGAGATTGTTACTGTTTGAGTGCTGTGGACAATTAGTTTAATTCTATATATTGCTGGAGGAATTAGGGATTCCTCATGTACACTGGCACCGATTCACCTCTTTAAGATTCTTTGTTACTTGCCAAGAGGGTAGGGCTGTTTGTTTTTGTATATATATGTTAGGTTTGAGGGTGTTCATCTAAAAATCCGTGGGCCTACACAGATAAACCATTATGATGGAAACATACTCACTACAAACTGTAGCGTTACATGTGCTATACAGAAGGGGTACGTGTGTAGTGAGAATGAGGGAGCATGTGTCTTTATATAACCCTTAGTGTGTGTATCTGAGGGAGTGTGTGCTACTGTCTAATAGTTACTGTTTTTGTAAAGCATAACGAGAAGTGTGATTGTGTGTTTATATATATTTCTTGTGGTGTCTTTGTGCTTCTACAAGAGTTTCAATCTGTGGCATTTTAGTGTGATTGTGTGTGAATATAACTGATTGTGCGTTTGTATTTTTGGAGCAGGAACCTGTTAATTCTGTCTGTGTGTGTGTAAGTGGGAGAGAGTGTGCGTGTGTAAGTGGGAGAGTGTGTGCGTGTGCGTGTGTGTGTGTGTATGTATACAGGACCGAAACTCAGTGCTGATATTGTCTCTCATGCTGTGCCAATATATTCTCTCTGTGTGTGTATGCTTTTCAACTGGGGTTCTGCGGCCGCCAGGGTGGGAGAGCTTGGACTCTCCCATGCTGTCCCAGACCCAGCGACACCCCCACATAACAGCGACCCGGATCTCAGGGGCAGCAGCCGCCCGGTCACTGCTATACTTCCTCTTCCTGCCTGCTCCAGTCGGTGCCACTGAATAGAGGGAGAAAGAGGATTGGGAGCGTGCTCTCTCGCAGGGGTCTGTCTGTGTGTAAGTGTGAGAGTGTGTGTGTGTGTGTGTGCGTGTGTGTATGTGTAAGTGGGCGAGTGTGGGTGCACGCGCGCAAGGAGGAGAGTGTGAGCGGGATAAGGAGTGTAAGTGGAGAGTGTGTGGGGGAGAAGGAGCATAAGGGGGAGAGTGTGAGGGGGAGAAGGAGCGTAAGGGGAAAAGGAGCGTAAGGGGGAGAAGGAGCGTAAGGGGGAGAAGGAGCGTAAGGGAGAGAGTGTGAGGGGGATAAGGAGTGTAAGGGGGAGAGTGTATGGGGGAGAGGCAGCTTAAGGAGGAAGAGGGGGAGAGTATGAGGGGGAGAAGGTGCGTGAGAAGGAGCGCGAGGGGGAGAAGGAGCGCAATGGGGAGAAGGAGCGTAAGGGGGAGAAGGAGCGTAAGGGGGAGAGTGTGAGAGGGATAAGGAACGTAAGGGGGAGAGTGTATGGGGGAAAGGGAGCGTAAGGAGGGAGAGGGCGAGAGTGTGAGAAGGAGCATGAGGGGGAGAAGGAGAGTAAGGGGGAGAAGTAGCGTAAGGGGGAGAGTGTGTGAGGGAGAGGGAGTGTAACGAGGGAGAGTGTGAGGGGAAGAGGGAGCGTAAGGAGTGAAGTGAGGGGGGAGAGAGACGCGGCAACAGACAGGGGGCAAGGGTTGGGGTTTCCCAGTATTTCAAATTCACTTGTGAGCACATTCACATATCTTAGACAGGTCTGCAACCCCTGCCTTTCAACCATTATCACCTAGCATACAGTGCTTCCACCGCAGCAAGGGATTCTGGGAAATAACATGCAAATGAGCATATATATATAGAAAAGAGAAGACAGTTGGCACACTACTGACCAGGCAAAAACAGATGCTTATCCCATATGAATAGAACAAAAAGTATATTTACTAGATTGAGGTCCAGAAAAAAAAGAGACAGCACACTGCATTTAGTCTTCAGACAAAAAACTGTATTGAATCACAGGGCACGGCAACCAACGTTTCGGTCACCCAGAGGGACAACCCTGATGAAGGTCCCTCTGGGTGACCGAAACGTTGGTTGCAGTGCCCTGTGATTCAATACAGTTTTTTGTCTGAAGGCTACATTCAGTGTGCTGTCTCTTTTTTTGCTGGACCCCAATCTGGTAAATATGTATATATATATATATATATATATATATATATATATATATATATATATATATATATATATATATATATATATATATATATATATATATATATATATATAAAAGATAAAGAAAAAGCGCCCAATCCTTGTATAAAATCAGATATAAAAGGTTTAATATTCCATGGACAGACAAATGCACACTCACACTTTGTCAATAAAATAAAGGCATGTTATGGGACCACACATAGAAAAAACAACAAAACAGGTAGCGCTAACCGATATGTAATTATTAAAATATGTTGATATATAACACCTTATGTATGGACCAATATTCAAACGTAAGGGGCTGCCTAGTGATACAACACACTGACCCCCTGGTCAGAACAAGTACATGGAAAGGGAATATGTATCTGAAGGCGCCTGTAAGAACAATGATATATAAAAAGACGCCTGTATGAACATATATATAATATTAAAACTGGTTTAGTTACACACAGTGTGTCGAATCATTTTCTTCAAGTGCACAGTCAGGATCCTAAAGGTTTAAAATGTATCGCAATAGAAAGTATTACTCCACATTGGAGAGGAGGAAATGCTGTGAGCCTGTTGGGGAGGAGAGAATCCTTTTGGATTTACGAATTACGTACCCTATCCCCACTAGGCCTAAACGTGGACTTCGATTTGAAGGCTTTCCTGGTTGGATAGTCCTGCACTGCATCAATACATCCCACTTACATGGTATCCATTTTTTGCAATTTGTCCACATTTTTTAAGAACCCATTGCTATTGAATATTTGTCAGACAATATTCTATACATACATAATACCAAGCCTATTATAGTGTATGCATTTTCTGTATTTTCTCTTTTAACCATTTATTGTATGTACAACACCAAGTACTCTCACTTTCATTATAGAGAAAACTCACTAATGTCACTTTATTTTCACATCCAGTTTTTTAGTGTTTTTATTTCTTAGTTCATATATTATTCACACATATAGTGTTTATATGCACTGTTTATTTATTTATTTATAGTTAACACACATATTTGCAGTTTGCTTATTACTTTAAGTGGTCACATCATATTAATCCACACACTTAAGTCACCACACTTTATGTCATATCCACATTATTATTATGTTGTTTTGTATTAGGTAGTTATGTATTAGTTATTTGTATGTCTTGTTTGTGATTCAGCTGAGTCCACAGACCGCAGCAGCACAATTAAATATTGACATGAACTATCTCATTGCGCATGTGTCTGAGCACACAATATTGACTAAGAACTACCTCATTTGCCCGTATGCGCATGTGCACAAGTCTGCAGGTGAAAATAATTCAATTAATTACGGACGCTCTATTTAAGGGACCTTCATGGACTTTTATAATCATATACCCCTGAGGAAGAAAGCGGATAGCTTTCGAAACGCGTAGGGTGGCGGATTTAACACTTCTGCATCTCTGTGTTTGGTGATTTCCCTCCACGACATAGACGAATCAGTGTTTGTTGCTATTCAGATAGTTGGTCGCTTGTGAAAGTGTGTCGAATCTGCTGCTGCTGACCTGGACTAGCTGTACGTCCCCTCCAGTGTGCTGCGTGAGATCATCTGCCCACACGCTGGCTGGCGTGCACACATCCACAGAGACGCCCAGGAGCAGGGAGCAGCTAACATCACCGAGAGGGGATACTCTCTAATATATCCACTACCTGCTTACATCTTCCATCTGGTGAGTGGGCATTGCATCTGAATCCACCGGTGCTGCAGTGTGTCAAAATAATCTTTTATTGTCCATATTATTTTATATGTCTATATGCTATATGAATTGTGTTATTAAATGTTTTTATCCTAATTTTTCACCTATCTGTCCTCTCAGCTGATCTACAGTATGTTGTCTTAAGTGTTGTTTGTCTTCTCACCCAACAGTATTATACTATGTGTTGTGCTTTCTCTTTTTTAAGCACACCCTGAGGAGCCATTTCCTGATTGTCCCAACAGGCTTGGTTTTTATATCCTTTTTATATATCATTGTTCTTACAGGCGCCATCAGATACATATTCCCTTTCCATGTTATGGGACCAGCCCATGCACCAGATGGACGTGAGACTTCACAGCCGTCCTCCGTTTGAATGCGGTTGAAATCACTGCAAATGGATGTTGCTGCTGCTGTAGTCACCGAAAATATCTTTTTCCTTCAAACCGGAACGCCTCTGGTCAGTACAGCCGCCATTAACCTCTCACCAATCAGGGACCAGGGAAATCCTTCACTGACGTCCTCACTCTGGTGTCTGGACTGCTCGACCACCGTAGTTCCTATGCCACGTGACCCTACGCGTTTCATCCGTCTCAGCGGATTTCATCAGGGGATGAACTCCAATTGAATTGAATCACCATAAAGAACATTGGTGTCGGAACAGAAATTAGCCAAGTCTTCTTCGGGGATAAAGAACAACCAACTACAGACTTCTGTATACCGCAAACCTACAGACAGAGCCAGCTATTTGAGGGACAACAGCTTCCACCCGACACACACCAAACATGCAACCATCTACAGTCAAGCCATACGCTACAACCGGATACGCTCCGACACAGCAGACAGAGACCAGCGGATTAAAGCCTTGAGATCAGATTTTATAAACCATGGATATAACCACAGCATTGTAGACCAGCAAATTCACAAAGCCACCAGAATACCAAGAAGTGATCTCCTTGAATACAAACAGAAGGAGACAAGCGACAGGGTTCCTTTGGTGGTCACATATAACCCACACCTAGGAGCCCTACGCAAGATCGCCAGGGAACTACAACCCATCCTCCAGGAAGATACAAGACTGCAACAGGTCTTCCCTGAAGCAACCTTATTATCATACAGACAACCTCATAATCTCAAGAATATTATGGTGAGGAGTAAAGTATTCAGCAGTACAACTGAATGCGGGACGAAACCATGCCAGGACCCAAGATGCAAAACCTGCGCAATGCTCTACACAGCGGACACAATACAAATACCACACAGGAATCGGGAATACAAAATCAGAGGAAGGTTCACCTGTTCCTGAAGCAATGTCGTGTACCTCATCATGTGCATGAAATGCCCAGGGGGCTGCTACTACATAGGTGAGACGGGGCAGGGGCTAAACAAGAGAATGAACCTGCATCGCCACAGCATCACACGCGGAACAAGAGACAGTCCTGTCGGCGGACATTTCTCTGACTCTGGCCATAAGATGAACGATCTGAGGGTTGCCATATTGAAAGGTAATCTTAAAACACCGAAAGAGAGACGGTTGCATGAATACAAATTTATGCAACTGTTCGGGACACTTAACGATGGCCTAAACAGAGATCGAAATTTTATGAGTCATTACGGACACAAGTGAACTCTCTTCCCATGAGTGCTAAAGACCATGTCTGCACATACTGTGCTATATGTATGCACACACAGCTGTCTCTCACACATACTAATACTCCTTGTTTTTCCATTCCTATACACCAATAGAGACCACATAGTATCCACACACACTTTTAGTTATGCTACTATCTCTCACATTTCCACACCTACCCACACCATTTATATTAACTCCCACTCCACACACCCCTTTTGTAAAGCACTGTATACACTGTGGGCTCTCCATTCATTTATATTCACACAGATACACACACACACACTCTTACATCACTTACTTTCAGGAACCATTTAACACCTCTAGCCATAAATGTCATCCACACCGGGGGAAGGACAAGCACAGATAACATTCCAAGAGGCACTATTTTTAAGTATACCATTTGCTTGCTTCATTCATTGTAACATCGCCGGAAGAAGAGATCAGTGTATCTCGAAAGATCGCACAAATAAAAGCATTTTGTTAGCCACAGAACGGTATCATCTATTTATTTTTTGATTATTGAAGCTTGGCTAACACAGTACTGATATCTCTCTCTATATATATATATAACCATCCAGCAGGGCAGCGGAACAGCAAAGAGAGGCAGCACTCAGAGGTAAGTGTACAAAGAATTGTATTGTAACAGACACAAAAATCCACTTTTTCGATCCCACAGAGGATTTTCTTCCTGGGATGCGCCTGTCCCTGCTGTTCCACTGTCCTGCTGGATGGTAACGTACTCTTTACATTATTTATGGGACTAGCACCAGGCTTATTTGGATTACAATGTTGGAGTGCTTGCTGTTTTCCTTACCCATATTATATATATATTTATATTTCCATTTGCTATATGCTTTGCTGTGGAGGGTTTTTGTCACTCTTTTTTTAACCCACCATAACTTAACTAAGTATATATATATATATATATATATATATATATTTATTTTTTTTAAATATATATATACACACATACAGAAACACGCGGACGCACAGATACGCACACAATCAAATACACACAGACACACACACAGGCATACAGTCATGCAAACAGATACACATACACACACATACAGTACTGTACAGAAATATATATATATATATATACACACATACACAGACATACACACAGTAACACATACACACCTACATTTTTAGGATTGTAGCAGTGAGAGACGGAGCAGACACAGAGATACAGTGTCACATGAAAACAAACACACAAGATACACTCAAAAGGAATATGAAAAGTGACAGATCTAGTATAACAAGTGACAGACATACGCAGGGTTAATAAGAAAAGAGACAGTCGGATACACACAGAGAAGTGATCATATGGATAACCTGTATCGGTGACAGACTTCAGGAGAAGTTCCAATAAAAGCCAGACAAACACTCCGGGTATCAACGTTTTATTTAAACACCTGAAATCTTGACCCTCCGCCTGCAGTTTGGGAAAGGCAGAGGTTTTGGGATCTGTGTGTGTGGGGTTTACTGTGTCTGGGGAGACCCCTAAATGTTCCTTTGTGTGACCCCTAAATGTTCTCTCTGTGTCTGGGAAGACCCCTAAATGTTCCCCAGTGTCTGTGAAGACCCCTAAATGTTCCCCAGTGTCTGTGAAGACCCCTAAATGTTCCCCAGTGTCTGTGAAGACCCCTAAATGTTCCCCAGTGTTGCTCATTTCAAAATAACCCAGAAAAGTAGCCTTGAGCCCTCGGTGACAGGGCGCTGTGCCCAGAGGGACTAGGTTCCCCTTACCTGTGAGTGTGGACTGCGTCCCCCCTGGCCTCTCCCCCCCTCTGGCAGCAGGGCTGACGTGGCAGGGGGAAGGGTCAGGGAGGTTAGAAATAGAGAGGCAGGGGCACGGGGTCAGTCTGCACCCGGGCATGAGATTCCCGCCCACTCTGCCCTTTAATGTGAATACTGTTACATATGTTGGTTGTACGTGTTTAAAATAAAAAAAGGAATAAATAAATAACTAGAATTTATACTGAGTTTGTGTTAGTAACTCCCTTAACTTCTCCGACAGCTGTTGAGTTCCCCTTTGGCGCTTAACGTGTTAGAAACACGTGTCACTATTTCTCTGCATTAATTTGCAGGTCATTGGAAGAGTTGCACAGTGACAGCAATTTGTACACTCACCATCTTCCCCCGAGCCGGCTCCTCCTTCTCAGCCATTGTTTGCTCCTCCTGGCTGAATTGCGGCTGCGGTCTTATCCCCTCTCTGCCTCCGATCTGTATGAAGGACAATGCTTTTAGAGATATTCTGGGCCCTTCCAACTCCTCCATCGGACCCTTCCTCTCCCTGACCTTGCAGCGCACAGTATTACCTGCTATGATGCCTCTCAGCATACCATGGTAACTCATTCTGAACATACATGTGTCCTTTCTACATGTTACTCAGCTTCTATGACCAGGGCCGCAGACAGGTTTCCTGGGGCCCTGGACTAGAGCTTCCACCGGGTCGCCCCACCCACGTGTTGGCGACATTGCGAGCACCCTCTCCCCCCATTTTCTCTTACACTGCCCCCTTCTCACACACCACCTCGCTCTCACCCCCCTCTTACACTCCCACTGTCACTCTTTCCTTTTCATACCCCCAGGCCCAGTACCCCATTACACCCACCTCCCCAGACCCAGTACCCTGTCATATCCCCAAGCCCAGTTCCCCATTATACCCTTATCCCAAAGCCCAGTACCCCCTTATACCTCCTGCCCCAGAACCCATGATACCCCCCTCCCCAGGCCCAGTACCCCGTTATACCCCCCTGCCAAGACTCAGTACCCTGTAATACCCCAAAATCCAGTACCCAGTTATACCCCATACACTGGCCCAGTACCCCGTGATACACCCCACTCTTGGTTCAGTACCCCGTTATACCCAGTCCCAGTACCCAGTTATACCTCCTCTTTGTCAGCCTCCTCACACTTCTCATCTTCTTCATCCTCCCACACTATTGAGCTGGAACTGGAGCTCTCAGGGTACCAAGCTGACAGGCCAAACGGCTTCACCTCCGTGTGCTCCCCGACCTGCAGGAGACATAACATGTGTGTAACCAGGATAGTGATACTCTGTATCACAAGAGCTCCTGTGACACTTATACCCCACTCCTCAGGCCAAGTACCCCGTTATACCCCAGGTCCAGTACCCTGTTATTCCCCCTCCCAAGGCCCAGTACCCCATTATAAATGAGGCCCAGTACCCCGTTATACCCCCCTTCCCCAGGCCCAGTAACCCGTTATACCCCATTTCCCAGGCCCAGTACCCAGTAATACCCCCTCCCCAGGTCCAGTACCCCATTATACCCCCTCCCCAGGCCCAGTAACCCGTTATACCCCATTTCCCAGGCCCAGTACCCCGTAATACCCCCTCCCCAGGTCCAGTACCCCGTTATACCCCCTCCCCAGGCCAAGTACCCTGTTATACCGTAACGTACTATTCTATAAATAGTGTCCTGTACAACAGCTAAAAGTACTATATGTGCGGCTGATTCACAGCTCAGTGATTCCCATTTACCTGTAAAGTGCTACTTCCACGTTCCTGTTGAGGGGTATTCTCCGCCCATGCCTGTGATACAGAGGATAGTAATGTGAGCACATGTATTCCTCACTCATAAGCATGTCCTGGTGCTGTATGGGAGGTTTGACGGTTAAACCAATTGTCCACACCACTCAAACAGTAACAATCTTTGCAACGCAACGTTGCTTCGTAATGTTAGCAACGTTTCGGAGTAATAGACCCCTTCAAGGCCCGTTTCCATGTCACACTAATGGACAGTGGTACTTCCCTTTAATTAATCCTATCTAAGGAACCTGAATGGTCCGTTTGACTCTCCCTTGCAGTCACATATAGGGGCCTATGCTAGTAGCCTTCATAAAGCAACTCGCTGGTTCTATTACGCCGGATCAGAACCGCGTACATTTGAGGTCCGGGACCCCCTGCTTCCTGAGATACAGGCCCCGTTATAGGGTGCATGTATCACCTATGCATTTAAATGTCTCGTGTCACATGACCATGGGATTTAAATGCATAGGAGATACCGGCACCCCATAACGGGGCCTGTATCTCAGGCAGCAAGGGTTCCCGGAGCTCAAGTCAACGCAGTTCTGCTCCGGAGACCTCCTGCTCACGTGCACTAGTATTACATTTTTTATTAAAACAGCTTCATTTCCTTAGTGGCTAGCCGCTAATGCAATGAAGGAATTCAACCTCAAAAGCCGGTTTATTGAGGGCAGAGGGGGGGGGGATGAAGCGGGTAGTAGCCCCAGGGAGGGTAATTAAGCCTGCCTGGAAGGTTGCGGGAGGAGTTAACTTGCGGAACCGCTATGGTAATGAAGGGGTTAACCAGTGCTGCTAGCACCCGGTAGGCCCAAACATCCATCCTTGGGGGAACTACCCCCTTCATTTAATCCCTCTACCCACAATAAAGAAAAACACACAACAACCCTACTACCCACCTCCTCTACCCCCAACAACCCCCCCCCCCCTCAACACATACAGCACAGTAATGGGCAAAATTACTATTATCGAGATATGGATAATAGTGCATTTGCCCATTCTGTGTGTTAGTGTGGGAGTGTGTGTGTGAGTGTGTGTGCGTGTGTGTATGTGTAAGTGGGCGAGTGTGGGTGCATGCGCGCAAGGAGGAGAGTGTGAGGAGGAAAAGGAGCATGAGGGAGAGAGTGTGTGTGTGAGAAGGAACATAAGGGGGAGAGGGTGAAGGGGAGAAGGAGTGTAAGGGGGATAGTGAGGGGGATAAGGAGCGTAAGGGGGAGAGTTTGAGGGAGAGAGTGTGAGTGTGAGAAGGAGCATAAGGGGGAGAGAGTGAGTGTGAGAAGGAACATAAGGCAGAGAGGGTGAAGGGGAGAAGGAGCGTAAGGGGGAGAGTTTGAAGGAGAGAGTGTGAGGGGGAGAAGGAGCGTAAGGGGGAGAGTTTGAGGGAGAGAGTGTGAGGGGGAGAAGGAGCGTAAGGGGGAGAGTTTGAGGGAGAGAGTGTGAGGGGGAGAAGGAGCGTAAGGGGGATAGTGGAGCGTAAGGCGGAGTGTGAGGGCGAGAAGGAGTGTGAGGGGGAGAAGGAGTGTAAGGGGGAGAGTGAGGGGGAGAGGGAGGGGGAGATGAAGCGAAAGGGGGAGAGTCCAACTCCTGCCTCTGGCACCCTGAACGAGGCCTTATGGCGGCGCGCGGTCCGACGCTTTAGGCCTTCAGCAGAGGTCGGCAACCTGTGGCCCCCGAGCCGCACGCGGCTCTTTCCGTCCCTACTCGCGTCTCTCTGCAGGTTGCCGACCCACAGCTGCTGCCTCTCCCCCTCACTATCCTGCGGCAAACCTAATATGATCCACAGAGGGGGCCTGCTGGGAGGTGTCCGTGCCGGTGCCTGACTGGTAGAAGGGAGGTTCCCCTGACAGGCACCTCTGTGGGCACCTTTCAGCAGGAAGCTCGGCAGGCCCCCTCCACAGGCCTCTAACAGGCCCCCTCCCTCCTCCAGGGCAGCAGCTCACTCAGATCCTCTCTCCCCTATCCCTGTCCCCCCTCTCTCTCATCCACTATCCCTGTCCCCCCTCTCTCTCATCCACTATCCCTGTCCCCTCTCTCTCTCATCCACTATCCCTGTCCCCTCTCTCTCTCATCCACTATCCCTGTCCCCCCTCTCTCTCTCATCCACTATCCCTGTCCCCTCTCTCTCTCATCCACTATCCCTGTCCCCTCTCTCTCTCATCCACTATCCATGTCCCCCCTCTCTCTCATCCACTATCCCTGTCCCCTCTCTCTCTCATCCACTATCCCTGTCCCCTCTCTCTCTCATCCACTATCTCTGTCCCCTCTCTCTCTCATCCACTATCCCTGTTCCCCGTCTCATCCAATATCCCTGTCCCTCTCTCTGTCTCACTCATCCCCTATCCCTGTCCCCCCTTTCTCATCCAATATCCTTACCCCCCCCCTCTATCTCTCATCCACTATTTCTGTTCCCCCTCTCTCTCTCATCCACTATCCCTGTCCCCCCTTTCTCATCCAATATCCATGTCCCCTCTCTATCTCTCATCCACTATTTCGGTTCCCCCTCTCTCTCTCATCCACTATCCCTGTTCCCCGTCTCATCCAATATCCCTGTCCCCCCTCTCTCTCTCATCCACTATCCCTGTTCCCCCTCTCTTTCTCATCCACTATCCCTGTTCCCCCTCTCTCCCTCTCATCCAATATCCCTGTCCTCCCTCTCTCCCACTATCCCTGCCTCTCTCTCTCATCCAATATCCCTGTCCCCTCTCTCCCAATATCCCTGTCCCCTCTCTCATCCACTATCCCTGTCCCCCCTCTCTCCCACTGCCCCCTCTCTCTCTCATCCAATATCCCTTCTCTCTCTCATCCACTATCCTTGCCTCCCCCCTCTCGCTCTCCCCTCTCTCCCCTGCTCCTCCTTCCTCCCCTCCCTCTCCTCTCCCTCTGTCTCTCCCAATATCTCGTTTTCCCACCCCTAAGGAACACACACAGTGCGCTGTGCAGTGTGGGGTTTAATGGGGGGAGGAGGGAGGGGGGGTGAGATGTGGGGATTACAAAGGTAAATTGGGGGGGATTAATCGGGGAGGGGGGTGTTAGGCTGCTCCTTAAATTTGTCCTGGGCCCCATGATTTCTATTGGCGGATATATACTGCTGCGGCACAGTTTATTCGAGCATTTGCCCGTTCTGTGCCGCAGCAGTAGCCTGGCGCGCGCCCGAGTGTGACGGGCGCACGCCGAAGCAGCGGAAGAGCGCCCTCCGATCGGGGCGCTCTCCCTACCGCTGCCGGGTCCGCCGGGTCCCCCGGAACCCCCTGCCGCTGTCCCGCGATCGCGGGACACCAGGGCTCCCTCGGGGAGCCCCTGGACACGCGTGCAGGGGGCGCACGCTCCCGATGACGCGTGACCGCGCGTCTATGACGCGCGGCACGCCGAGGGGCGGCCACTAGCAAGCCGGGAGATTTCCCGGCTTGCGGTACCGACCACACTTCAATAAAGTGTGTCGGTAGTGTATTCCAATAAAGAATTTCACTTGTGAGCACATTCACATGTCTTAGACAGGTCTGCAACCCTAATTCTTTATGGGACTCTTATCTCCGTTGGAACCTCACAGGTTTATATATTCTACTCTAATTACGGGTTGCCAAGCAACCAACTGGCTATAAATATCAGGAGCCTTGTCCATTCAGTATCAGCCCTTTGAGAAAGTCGCCCTCTGGTGACGATACGCGCCAGGGATTCCAATTGCGCAATTACATCATTGTGACGCTACGCACGCGCACGAGGTAGCATTGAAGCGCGAGATCTACATTGCGGCCATTCATGTGGGAGAGGCGAACTACGGGACCATATGGACTGAATCTTTGTCGGCGAATTACACCACTGGCCTCCTGTGAACATCATCATCTCCACGCAGCCCTGAGGGAGCTAAGACTTGTGGACGTTTGCAGTGCAGAGACCGGATGGTGGTGATTTATTCACACATTGTTTTATTTGAATTTTACTCTTGTGAGTGTAATTCTCCCCCCCCTTCCCTTTTAACATTAAATCAACAATATTACGCTATGGGGCGTGCGCTCTCTCTTCTTTCTCTTTTATATATACAGCTAAACCCCGTTATAACGCGCCTCGTTATACCGCGATTCGGTTATAACGCAGTTTAAAAAAAAAACACTGCACACTGCACACACACTGCTCATTGCTCACACTGACACACTGCACACACACTGCACACACACTGCTCATTGCTCACACTGCACACACTGACACACTGCACACACACTGCACACACTGATACTGCACACACACTGCTCATTGCTCACACTGCACACACTGACACACTGCACACACACTGCACACTGCACACACACTGCTCATTGCTCACACTGCACACACTGACACACTGCACACACACTGTACACTGCACACACACTCCTCATTGCTCACACTGCACACACTGACACACTGCACACACACTGCACACACACTGCACACTGCACACACTGCTCATTGCTCACACTGCACACACTGACACACTGCACACACACTGTACACTGCACACACACTCCTCATTGCTGCTCACACTGCACACACTGACACACTGCACACACACTCACACACACTTACAGACACTCACAGACACTCACACACACTTACGCACACTCACGCACACTCACACACACTCACACACACCCACGCACACTTACGCACACTCACGCACACTCACGCACACTCACGCACACTCACAGACACTCACAGACACTCACATACTTACACACACTTAGACACTCACAGACACACACACACTTACACACACTTACACACACACTCAGACACTTACACACACTCACAGACACTTACACACACTCACACCCACATACACACACCCATATACACACACACACTTTCTCTCCCATATATACATACACACACACACACACTCTCTCACTCTACACAGACGGGGGGTGGGGTCGGAGCAGAGGAAAGGCCGCGACCAGCACCACCACCCGCTCCCCCCCCCTCCTCCCACGCAGGCAGCGGGAGCGCCAGGGACAGCGGTGGGGAGAAGAAACCCCCCGCTACCACCTCCATGCAGGCAGCGGGATCTGAGGTAAGCGGCGACCTGAGGGACATCCCCGCTCCCATCTCCTGCCCCGCTGCATGTCCCGCGGTGACAGGGGAAGCGGGGACAGGAGGGACATCCCCGCTCCCATCTCCTGGCCTGCGGCCTGTCCCGCGGTGACAGGGGAAGCGGGGACAGGAGGGACATCCCCGCTCCAATCTCCTGCCCTGCGGCCTGTCCCGCGGTGACAGGGGGAAGCGGGGAGCGGAGGGACATGCCCGCTCCCATCTCCTGTCCCGCGGGATGAATATGCGCTAAAGCGCGGCGGCCATTTTTTTTTCTCGCGACCCCGTTAGTAACGCGGTGGTCTCGGGGTGGACCCCGAGACCCACGTTATAACGGGGTTTAGCTGTATATATATATATATATATATATATATATATACAGTGTTCGACAAATCACCCAAAAATCTACTCGCCCAACCAAAAAATCTACTCGCCACCTAGTCCCGCCCCCAACTCCGCCCCTAGTCCCGCCCCCAACCCCGCTTTAAAATAAAACATATGAATAAAATCCATTTAAATGACAAATATATTTATTGTATTACATTATACTACAATTAGCCCTTGTTACGTGTGTGTGTGTCTGTGTAAATGTCGATCTAGAAATAAAAGCCAGGTGTGAATGACTAGTTTCCTGAACCCCTTAATCAGTGTCTGGATGCCCCCGCTTCACAATATCTAAAGCAGAAATCCCGTCTGGGATCTTACCGGATCCGTAGTCCCTCAATGTCCAGGTACCCTCATTCCCGCAATGTTATACATTGGAGGGGAGGTTCGTGTAGAACCTCCTATGGCGCTGAGGATGAAGAATGGAATAAAGTCTTGTACAGTGGTTTCTTATGTGGAATACCTCAGAGAAGGGAACAAGAAATAGACAGAAAACACCACAATAGTGTATTACCCTTGAGACAACAATGGCCGTGGTGGACACGATACAAAGAGCATTTATTGGTTAAAACAATTGTAACCTCAATTGATATAAAACATGTAATGAATTAATAAACAGTAGACTATTCTCCTGTTGAACAAGAAGATTGTTCTCCTGCTGAATAAGAAAAGGCTCCCAAGCGCTTGTGCTTAAGGCAGCTACGTTGCTCCGCCGTGTGGTAAAACTGAAATCCTACTCACCGTCCATGAGAAGGTTTTTGGCCATCCAGGGACACCGTAGCTGTGCACATCAGACGGTGACGTCAGCAGGAGGAGACGTTTGGAAAATACTCTGTTGGCAGCAAAACCACGAGGACTGCAGGAGATCTCCCTGCACTAACGGACGTTCTGCACCCCACGGCGAGCGGCTATCCCTGGCAAAGACCCCGAACCACTGCACATGTCCTACTCATGGACGGTGAGTAGGATTTCAGTTTTACCACACGGCGGAGCAACGTAGCTTCCTTAAGCACAAGCGCTTGGGAGCCTTTTCTTATTCAGCAGGAGAACAATCTTCTTGTTCAACAGGAGAATAGTCTACTGTTTATTAATTCATTACATGTTTTATA
This sequence comes from Ascaphus truei, assembly GCF_040206685.1. Taxonomy (NCBI): domain Eukaryota; kingdom Metazoa; phylum Chordata; class Amphibia; order Anura; family Ascaphidae; genus Ascaphus; species Ascaphus truei. The sequence continues at coordinate 1,992,310 of NW_027456730.1, read as the reverse complement.
TCAATTGAGGTTACAATTGTTTTAACCAATAAATGCTCTTTGTATCTTGAAGGTAGAAAAAACAGGATATTCAGCGCTCGTGCTGTATGATGGTGTGGATGATCCCTTTGCAGCATGTACATAAAGCGTCTCCCCAGAAACTCTCAAATCTAGGTGAACCCCCCTTAAAAAGGGGGGAGGGCACTCTGAAATACAAGATAATAAATGCACAAATGCGCACCAGGGATTAGTGGAAGGTAATTTATTAAAAATACACACAAACTCTGAGGGGATCCAACCCCACCTCAGAACAGCTGTGCAGCTGGACGGCTAAGTACTACCCAGGAGAACATCTGATGGTGACTAAACCCTAAGCTGCACAGTATACAAATACAGTAAAATTTATATAAAAACACATGAAAGAAAAAAACAAACATGAAAACAACCTATCAACAGATTTGTATAGAAACCGCCATAAGGTTGGGCACTAGCAAGGGGAAACGGACACTCACACTGAGACAGTCAGCAGACTCGCGGTGGCTGCACAGGATCCGGATCTCAGCACCGCGGAGATGGAAAAAACCGCTGCTGTCTCCTGCAGGCTCCGTCTCAGCTTACCAGCATACACGCGCAGGATGAGATGTCGTGACCTCTACAGTACGCGTTTCGTACCAAGTACTTCGTCAGGATTATTGTATACTGTGCAGCTTAGGGTTTAGTCACCATCAGGTGTTCTCCTGGGTAGTACTTAGCCGTCCAGCTGCACAGCTGTTCTGAGGTGGGGTTGGATCCCCTCAGAGTTTGTGTGTATTTTTAATAAATTACCTTCCACTAATCCCTGGTGCGCATTTGTGCATTTTTTATTAGCTCTTTGTATCTTGTCCACCACGGCCATTGTTGTCTCAAGGGTAATACACTATTGTGGTGTTTTCTGTCTATTTCTTGTTCCCTTCTCTGAGGTATTCCACATAAGAAGAAACCACTGTACAAGACTTTATTCCATTCTTCATCCTCAGCGCCATAGGAGGCCGTTCTACATGAATCTTTTCGTCTGGTTGGAAGATACCGGATCAACCTCTCAGGCAGCTCAAGGACTACCTTCATCACAAACTGTATCACAGGTTTTGTTCCACTGTTTATATCACTGTATAATATTGTCTACACTAGCGCTAATCTGCACTAATTATTTTACCACATTGGAGGGGAGGTGTTACCTACCTGTCTTCTGGGTTAGGGGGGTTCCGATGTCTTCCGTATGAAGCTTGAGTCAGATCTGGAAGAAAGCAGAATAGGTTATTTCGGTGTAGTATAGGGTAATTAAGATATATAGGGTAAATAAGAGATCCAGAAACAGAGTGAGAGACAGACACAGGCAGAGGGTGAGAGAGAGAGAGAGAGGAGGTGAGAGAGAGAGAAAGAGAGAGAGGGGGGTGAGAGAGAGAGAGAGAGAGAGAGGGGGTGAGAGAGAGTGAGAGAGGGTGAGAGAGAGAGGGTGAGAGAGAGAGAGAGAGGGTGAGAGAGAGGGTGAGAGAGAGAGACAGGGGGCGAGAGATGGGGTGTGACGGGGTGATTGGGTGGGGTGACGAGGTGATTGGGTGGGGTGACGGGGTGATTGGGTGGGGTGACGGGGTGATTGGGTGGGGTGATTGGGTGGGGTGACGAGGTGATTGGGTGGGGTGATGGGGTGATTGGGTGGGGTGATGAGGTGATTGTGTGGGGTGACGGGAGGATTGGGTGGGGTGACGGGGTGACTGGGTGGGGTGACGGGGTGATTGGGTGGGGTGACGGGGTGATTGGGTGGGGTGACGGGTGATTGGGTGATTGGGGGTGGGGTGATTGGGGGTTGGGGTGATGTGACACTTCTGGTATCCTACACACACTCTCCCACGCACACACACTCTCCCACACACTATACACACACACACCCATATACACACACGCCCATATACACACACACACCCATATACACACACACACCCATATACACACACACAGCCATATACACACACACACACATACAAAGACCCATATACACACACACACACACACAAAGACCCATATACACACACACAGACCCATATACACACACACACAGACCCATATATACACACACAGACCCATATACACACACACACACAGACTCATATACACACACAGACAGACCCATATACACACACACAGACCCATACACACACCCCCATACACACACCCCCATACACACACACACCCAGACCCATATACACTCATATACACACACACACACACACACACACAGACCCATATACACACACACCCAGACCCATACACACACACACCCATACACACACCCCCATACACACACACACCCAGACCCATACACACACACACATAGACCCATATACACACACACACAGACCCATATACACACACAGACCCATATACACACACAGACAGACCCATATACACACACACACAGACCCATACACACACCCCCATACACACACCCAGACACATATACACACACACACACACACACACACACACACACACACACACACACACACACACACACACACACACACACACACACACACACACACACACACACACACACAGACCCATATACACTCATATACACACACACACACACACACACAGACCCATATACACACACACCCAGACCCAGACCCCCCCCCACACACACACACACACACACACACACACACACACACACACACACACACACACACACCCATACACACACCCCCATACACAAACACACACACCCAGACCCATACACACACACCCAGACCCATACACACACACACACACACACACACACACACACACACACACACACACACACCCATACACACACCCCCATACACAAACACACACACCCAGACCCATACACACACACACACATATATACACACACACACACACACACACCCATACACACACACACACATATACACACACACACATACACGACAGGGGTAAGAAGAGGAAAGGTCGCGCGACCGAGCACCACCACACCCCCCCCCCCCCCGACCATCTCCCGGCCTGCTCGGGCAGCCACGGGACCGTGGGGAAGCGGAGACCAAGGAGGTAGGGGGGGGAACACCCCCGCTACCATCTCCAGACCCGCGCGGGACCGGGGAAAGAAGGAGGGTAACACCCCCACTACTATCACTCGTGGCGCGAGTATCGGGGGAAGCCGGAAGTGGCGCGGGACCGGGGAGAGAAGGGGGGGCACCCCCACTACCATCATTGACCTGGCGGCGCGAGTATCGAGGGAAGCGGCGCGGGACCGGGGAGAGAAGGGGGGGAACACCCCCACTACCATCACTCGCCCCGCGGTGCGAGTATCGAGAGAAGCGGCGCGGGACCGGGGAGAGAAGGGGGGAAACACCCCCACTACCATCACTCGCCCCGCGGCACGAGTATCGAGGGAAGCGGCGCGGGACCGGGGAGAGAAGGGGGGGGACACCCCCACTACCATCACTTGCCCCGTGGCGCGAGTATCGAGGGAAGCGGCGCAGGACCGGTGAGAGAAGGGGGGGACACCCCCACTACCATCACTCGCGGCGCTAGTATCGGGGGAAGCCGGAAGCGGCGCGGGACCAGGGAGAGAAGGGGGGGGCACCCCCACTACCATCATTGACCTGGCGGCGCGAGTATCGAGGGAAGCGGCGCGGGACCGGGGAGAGAAGGGGGGGACACCCCCACTACCATCACTCGCCCCTCGGTGCGAGTATCGAGGGAAGCGGCGCGGGACCGGGGAGAGAAGGGGGGGGACACCCCAACTACCATCACTCGCCCCGCGGCGCGAGTATCGAGGGAAGCAGCGCGGGACCGGGGAGAGAAGGCGGGGGACACCCCCACGACCATCACTCGCCCCGCGGCACGAGTATCGAGGGGGAGGGGGGAGGAAGCGGGGAAACACCTTGGCTCGCAGGGAAGGAGAAGAGGGGCCGGAGGATTGGAGTGTACTTACTCTGCAACATAACTCCGGCCAGAAAGAATGGCCGCTCGTTGGGGGCGGGCTCATATAGAGCCTGACCGCGCGCCCACAATGCCTGGGAGCGCGCGCCAATCAGCTGTCAGGTAGGGGAGTTTTTTTTTTTTTCAGGCACCACGAGCAGGGAAAATTTTAGCGCGAGCGGGGGAATTTAAAAAAAAAAAGACGTGTGCTGCTTGGGCCAATATTTACTCGCCCGGGGATTACATCCACCCGCCCCGGGCGTGTAAATGTATAGGATTGTCGAACACTGTATATAATATATATATACAGTATACCGTGTTAGCCGAGCTTCAATAATCAAAAAATAAATAGATGATACCGTTCTGTGGCTAACGAAATGCTTTTATTTGTGCGAGCTTTCGAGATGACGTCATTAAAAGAAACATGGTTGGCCTCACATGGTACCATAGCCAATCAGAGCGTGGGAACTCCATCCCATCTCTGATTGGCTCTAGTAGACCATGTGACAGAGGCTTGGGGGAGAACGGATGTGACGTCTTTGAAAGCCTGTCACATGGTACTAGAGCCAATCAGAGTTGGGATGTATTTCCCACGCTCTGTTTGGCTACCATACCATGTGAGACCGGCCATGTTTCTTTTAATGACGTCATCTTAAAGGCAATTGAAGCAAAGCCATTCTGATTGGCTGTGCTTTCATTGCCTTTAAAGGACGTCATCATTTTTTTTGCATCGGCCAAATCACATGTTTTTCACGGCCCAATCAGGACCGTGGGAAACATTTGACCAAAATGTGACGTCATAGGCCTATAAAAGCCTATGTCGCCTCATTTTGAAGCTAGTCGCCGAGGAGGGAACATCTCCCCTCCTAAGAAGAGAAGAAGGGCGTGGCGTAAGAAGCCGGAAGAAGATGGAAGAAGACCCCGGAAGACCCCAAAGAAGACACAGACGTGGATTTGTTATGGTTTATTATTTTATGGCTTACCTGTGGATTGGTTCCTGTGCTTCCGGGTCGCTTGGATTTCGGTGAGTGGACATCTAATGGTGAGTAAACAAAAGAAAAGTTTATTATTTGAACTTTTACAGGTTTTTATAATTTTTCATTCATGTCTTTTATTTTTTCACTCCCATTTAATGCCCGTTACTGTATCTATGTATATAATACATTCACGGACACTGAATGAGTGTATTGTATGTGAATTTTGTATATAAATGCATTGTATTTTATGCTGTATTATTGCCCCTGTATGTTATGTTTATCTATCTGTATGGATAGACATAAAGGGATAATAATTGATTGTTTGGCTCATGTTTAGGTTCTTTTCATGTATGGATAATGTATTTAGCATCTTTATTTTGTCATTTTTGTGAATAATTTCTATTTAGCTAATGCCTTCTTTATGGTAGTAAGATTAGAATGATGGTGGTTACTTTAAATTAGATTTGTTTTGCCAATGGTTTGGCTTTAGCAATTGAATAGGGAATTGTATAATTGATTTGTATTGTATTTTAATTGTTTGAGGAAATGGATTAATTGATTGATGTTAATTGTATTGATGTTGGTTAGATTCTAATTGATTTTCAGGATGGCATTGGTGGTTAGGGGACATTGTTCATAGTGTATTTTATTGTTACATATATTTTGCATAGTGTTATATGATGCACATATTAATTGCATCATGTACACACTCTATGCAATTTTGTGACATTTCATAGACATTTGTGTAGCTGCAGTTTGTTTTTTTTATATTTGCAATGGCTGCTGGATTTATTGTAACATGAAATGTGGTGGTTTTAAGATTAAAAATTAATGTTTTGATTTGTGGATGTTTTATGTGTTTCATAATGGGCAAATAATATATTATCCATATCTGGATAATAGTTATTTTGCACATTATTGTACTGTATGTGTTGGGGGGGGGGGGGGGTGTATTGGCCCCAAGGGTATGTGGGTAGGCCTCCCTTGTGGGTAGTGGGTGAGGGTGGTTAGGCCTCACGGGGTGGGGGGTTAGAGTTGGAGGGTATGTAGGCCTCCCAAATGGTGGGTGAGGGTGGGTTAACCCCTTAATGACTGTAGCGGTTAATAACCGCTATGGTGATTAAGGGGTATGGGGACATTACATTGGCTATTGTAATTGTTGTGCATGTTTTGCAGAACCGTAGGGGCATGAGCAGGATGAAGATGAGGATAAAGACGGCCTTCATCGTGGGTGCCTGTAAAACGTAAGTGTAAAATGTTTTTATTGTATTTATTGTCATTTATATGTATTTTAAATGGGCAAATGCATTATTATCCATATGTGGATAATAGTAATTTTGCCCATTACAGTACTGTATGTGTTAGGGGGCGGGGGGGATGTGTGTTGTTTATTGGAGGCAATTGTCCCCAATAAACATGCTAATGTGCCTTAACCCCTTCATTGCCTTAGCGGCTATCCGCTAAGTTAATGAAGCAGCATTAATGTATTTTTATTAATAGTGTGCGGGAGCAGGGGGTCCCCTGAGCTGAACCGCATTGATTTCTGCCTCAGAGACCCCCTGCTTCCCGAGTTACATGCCCCACTTTGGGGCATCGGTGCCAGTGCGGACGCCATCTTCATAGAGCCCACGTCACGTCTTGGACGCTATAAAGATGGCGGTGGCACTGGCACCCGATGCCCCATACCGGGACCTGTAACTCGGGAAGCAGGGGGTCTCTGAGGCAGAAATCAATGCTTTTCAGCTCAGGGGACCCCCTGCTCCCGCACACTATTATTTAAAATACATTAATGCTGCTTCATTACCATAGCGGATAGCCGCTACGGTAATGAATTATTGTTAATTGTTATGTATGTTTTTATACTAGTGTAGATGTGCAGGGGATCTCCTGAGCTGAACCGCATTGGTTTCAGGTCCGAGGACCCCCTATTTCAAGAGATACAGGCCCCTTTATGGGGTGGCGGTATCCCTCTGCAGAATGTAAATAACCCGGTCACGTGACGCGGGAGCTTTAAACTGCAGGGGACACCGGCACCCCATAACGGGGCCTGTAACTCCTGAAGTAGGGTGTCCTCGGACCTGAAAACAATGAGGTTCAGCTCGGGAGACCCCCTGCTTATGTACACTATTATTAAAATGTTTTTATTTAGTGTACGATCGCCTGTAACAGTCTTGCATGGAGATAGCAAATCTCCATGCAAATGTTACAGGTGGCTTTTTTTTTCTATCAGCTAGCGAACGGAAAGGTTCAGAACGCTAGCAGGGGGAAAAAAAGCAACTCGTACGCTGTGGCTGTTCTGAGCTATTTTGAGCAGGTACGTTAAAAAATGGCCTCAAGGCCTTAGTGCATCGCGTTCCCGGCTTCACTTTTTAACGGACCTGCTTTTTGGCCAAATCAGAACGCAAAGCCATTGAGCTTAGTGCATAGCCCCCAGAGAGAGAGAGACGGACACAGAGAGAGACAGACACAGAGAGAGACAGACACAGAGAGAGACAGACACAGAGAGAGACAGACACAGAGAGAGAGATAGACAGACACAGAGGGAGAGAGAGACAGAAACAGAGAGAGAGAGACAGAAACAGAGAGAGAGAGAGAGAGAGAGAGAGAGAGAGAGAGAGACAGACACAGAGAGAGACAGACACAGAGAGAGACAGCCACAGAGAGAGACAGACACAGAGAGAGACAGACACAGAAAGAGACAGACACAGAAAGAGACAGACACAGAGAGAGAGAGACAGACAGAGAGAGAGAGAGACAGACAGAGAGAGAGAGAGAGACAGACAGACAGAGAGAAACACACAAAGACACACACACACAGAGACACACAGAGAGACACACACACACACACACACACACACACAGAAAAAGAGAGACACACAGAAAGAGACACACAGAAAGAGAGAGACACACAGAAAAAAGAGAGACACACAGAAAAAGAGAGACACACAGAAAAAGAGAGACACACAGAAAAAGAGAGACACAAAGAAAAAGAGAGACACACAGAAAAAGAGAGACACACAGAGAAAGAGAGACACAGAGAAAGAGAGAGACACACAGAGAAAGAGACACACACACACACACACAGAGAAAGAGACACACACACAAGAAAGTGACACACACAGAGAGAAAGAGACACACAGAGAGACACAGAAGGCGAGAGAATGAGAGAGACAGAGACAGAGAGAGAGAACACACATGCAGAGAGAATGAGAGACAAAGAAAGAGAGTGAGAGGGTGAGAGTGAGAGGGCAAGAGGGAGAGATGGTGAGGGCGACAAAGGGAGAGGGAGAGAGCGACACAGGGAGAGGGCGACACAGGGAGAGGGCGACAGGGAGAGGAAGGGGGCGACACACTCACAGACACACACACTCACTCACAGACACTCACAGACACACACTCACTCACAGACACACACACTCACACTCACTCACAGACACACTCACTCTCACTCACAGACACACCCACCCACTCACAGACACACAAAGACACTCACTCACAGACACACTCACTCACTCAGACACACACACTCACAAACACACACACTCACAGACACACACTCACAGACACATACTCAGACACACACACACACACTCAGACACACACTCACAGACACACACTCACAGACACACACTCACAGACACACACTCACACACTCACAGACACACACTCACAGACACACACTCACAGACACACTCACTCAGACACACTCACTCAAGGACACCTTCACTCAGAGACACACACACTCACAGACACACTCACTCACAGACACATTCAGACACACAGACACACACTCACTCACAGAAACACACACTCACTCTCACTCTCTCACAGACATGCAGAGACACACTCAGCGACACACACTCAGAAACAGACACACTCAGACTCAGACACACTCACAGACACACACTCACAGACACACACAAACACTCACAGACACACACAAACACTCACAGACACACAGACACTCACTCAGAGACACACACACTCACAGACACAGACACAGACACACACACTCACTCACAGACACACTCACTCACACACACACACACACACACACAGACACACTCACTCACAGACACACTCACTCACAGACACACAGACACACTCACACAGACACACACTCACAGACACACTCACAGATACAGACACTCACAGACACTCACAGACACACACACAGTCACTCAGTCACTCAGTCTGTCACACACACACACTCACCGGGTCGCACGTGGCAGCAGTGAGGCCTCCGCACAGCAGTGGGCCCTCCACACGGCAGCGGGGCCTCTGCAAGGCAGGGGGGGTCACACATCGCAGCGGGGGCCTCCGCAAGGCAGCAGGGCTCTCTGCAAGGGGCCGCCCCCCCGAAGCGGCCGACGCCGCAGCATGTTCCCCCCACCGAAGCGAACCCCCTTCAGAGGCGGACACCCCCGGGGAGCAAGCGGGGATCGAGCAGGAGATCAGGGGAAGGAGATCAGGGGCAGGAGGCGCGCACGGGGGAAGATGGGTTGGCGCTTCCCCCTCCGTATCTAGTTGGGAGCGGATGGGGGCTGGGTTGCGCACGGGGCTTGTGTTGGCGCTTCCCCCTCCGTCCCACGTGGGGAGCGGGGGGGGGGGAGGGGTGCGGGGAGGCTGGGTTGCTGGGGGGAACAGGCAGCGGGCCCACAGGCAGCGCAGAGGGCAGGACACCCTGCTTGCCCTGTGCATGCGCGCCGGGACAACGGAAATCCCTGCCATTTTTTTCAACTTTTTTTTAAATGTAATTAACTGGCGCCCGGCCGGGCCCCCCCTGACTCACGGGAGGAGATCAGGGGCAGGAGGGGGAGGAAATCAGGAGGGGGAGGAGATCAGGGGAAGGGGCTCTTCCCCGCGGCCCTCTTCCCGCGTTAACCCAATCAGGGAGGGGGATTATTTATTTATTTTAAAAAAATAAAAAATTGGCACGAGCAGGGGAATTCATAGAGCACGGCTCGCCAGCGGCCTATATCCACTCGCCACGGGCGACTGGTTATCATTATTTGTCGTACAGCGTATATAAATATATATATATATACACACACACATACATATATATATATATATATATGCAAATACAACTGTATGCTCATCTGCATGTCTTAGGCAGGTCTGCAACCCCGCCTTTCCCCATTATCACCCAGCATACAGCACTTCCACTGCAGCAAGGGATTCTGGGAAATGACATGCAAATGAGCACACAGTGTCACTTTTTGCCTCAAAAACCATTTTTAACATGGTTCCCTATAGGCTTAAGCTTGCTGCATGGTCACAGCTTTGAGCACAGCCAGGGTTAAGGTGCATACCCAGAAAACCACCCACAGACAGCTGTTTCGACCTTAATGGGTCTCATCAGTGTGGGGTTGCAGACCTGCCTAAGACATGCAGATGAGCATACAGTTGTATTTGCATATTTGCTTTCCTGTGGAGGGTTTTTGTCACTTTTTCTACTCACCATAACTTAACTCAGTATTATGGTATATATATATATACACTGTATATACACACAAACACACATATATATATGTATATATATAATCAAAAAATAAATAGATGATACAGTTCTCTGGCTAACAAAATGCTTTTATTTGTGTGAGCTTTCGGGATACACTGATCTCTTCTTCCGGCGATGTTACAAGGAATGAAGCAAGCAAAGGGTATACTTAAAAACAGTGTCTCTTGGAATGTTATCTGTGCTTGTCCCTCCCCCGTGTGTGGATGAGATTTATGGCTAGATAAATGGTTCCTGAAAGTTAGTGATGTAAGAGTGTGTGTGTATCTGTGTGAATATAAATGAATGGAGAGTCCACAGTGTATACAGTGCTTTACAAAAGGTGTGTGGAGTGAGAGTTAATATAAATGGTGTGGGTAGGTGTGGAAATGTGAGAGATTGTAGCATAACTAAAAGTGTGTGTAGAAACTATGTGGTCCCTATTGGTGTATAGGGATGGAAAAACAAGGAGTATTAGTATGTGTAAGAGACAGCTGTGTGTGCGTACATATAGCCCAGTATGTACAGACATGGCCTATAGCGCTCATGGGAAGAGAGTTCACTTGTGTCAGTAATGACTCATAAAATTTCGATCTCTGTTTAGACCACCGCTAAGTGTCCCGAACAGTTGCATAAATTTGTATTCATGCAACCGTCTCTCTTTCGGTGTTTTAAGATTGCCTTTGAGTATGGCCACCTTCAGATCGTTCATCTTATGGCCAGAGTCAGAGAAATGTTCGCCGACAGGACTGTCTCTTGTTCCGCGTGTGATGCTGTGGCGATGCAGGTTCATTCTCTTGTTTAGCCCCTGCCCCGTCTCACCTATTTAGTAGCAGCCCCCTGAGCATTTCATGCACATGATGAGGTACACGATATTGCTGGAGGAACAGGTGAACCTTCTTCTGATTTTGTATTCCCGATTCCTGTTCGGTATTTGTATTGTGTCCGCTGTGTAGAGCATTGCGCAGGTTTTGCATCTTGCGTCCTTGCATGGTTTCGTCCCGCATTCAGTTGTAGTGCTGAATACTTTACTCCTCACCATAATATTCTTGAGATTATGAGGTTGCCTGTATGATAATAAGGGTGCTTCAGGGAAGACCTGTTGCAGTCTTGTATCTTCCTGGAAGATGGGTTGTAGTTCCCTGGCGATCTTGCATAGGGCTCCTAGGTGTGGGTTATATGTGACCACCAAAGGTACCCTGTCGCTTGTCTCTTTCTGTTTGTATTCAAGGAGATCACTTCTTGGTATTCTGGTGGCTTTGTGAATTTGCTGGTCTACAATTCTGCGGTTATATCCACGGTTTATAAAATCTGATCTCAAGGCTTTAATCCGCTGGTCTCTGTCTGCTGTGTCGGAGCATATCCGAGTTGTATCGTATGGCTTGACTGAAGATGGTTGCATGTTTGGTGTGTGTCGGGTGGAAGCTGTTGTCCCTCAAATAGCTGGCTCTGTCTGTAGGTTTGCGGTATACAGAAGTCTGTAGTTGGTTGTTCTTTATAGTAATGGGGGTGTCTAGGAAATGTACTTCATCTGGGGAATGGGTGAGTTTGAGGTTGATTGTCGGGTGGAACGTATTGAAGTTGTCATAGAAATGTAGGAGATCCTGTTCGCCAGAGGTCCAAATCAGGAGGATGTCATCGATGTAGCGAAGGTATGTAAGGGGTTTCAAGTGACAGGTGGAAAGAAAGTCACTTTCCAGTTTTGCGCAGAACAGATTGGTATACTGTGGCGCCATCCGAGTACCCACAGCGGTCCCGGTTGTCTGGAGGTATGTGTCATTTCCAAATATATATATATATATATATATATACAGTGTTCGACAAACCTATACATTTGCTCGCCCCGGGCGAGTGGATTTAACCCCCGGGCGAGTAAATATTGGCCCAAGCAGCACACGTTTGGTACTAGGTGGCGAGTAGATTTTTTTGTGTGGCGAGTAGATTTTTTGGTGATTTGTCAACCACTGTATATATATATATATATGAAACAAAAAGAAGACGGCGCTGCTCCCATAGTATAATACTGTAAATAGATAATTTATTGATAAATGCTGCTAGATTACAGACACTTACAATAGATAAAAAGGTCATAATCAGTGGTTAAAATGATCTTGGTGCATCACCCGTTATTCCATCTGTGTGCCGATCCAAGTGCAGCTGGTCTGGTAAGCTTCCGTTGCGGACGCCAGGAACGTGCGCGCGCACTCAATCTCTTCCTGGTATTCAAGTCTCACAATAGCTGGTCACCGGGTAGTAGCACAGGATCCAGGCACAGTTCAATAAGCACACCCTGCACTGCTCCAATACAGGAATGGAATGGCGCCAAAGTAATGACGAATATACTTCTGATGTATTAAAGTCCAATATTTTCTCTTTCCCTACGCGTTTCGTCGCTTCATGCGACTTCCTCAGGGGTTAACACTAAACTGTTGGAGAACCACATATATAGCTAAATACGTGATTAAATGCTTCAAGGCACATGGGTAATAATTAGATAATTAACTTCTTGGGGCTGGGTGGGGGGGAAAACATGGAAAAAACATGAGGTTGAGAAAAAAATGACAATTACATGACAAATACATAAAGTGATAGTTATAAAAACATACTATATGATAATAAAAGATGTGCAAATTATACATGAAGAATAATTATTTAATATGTGATAGTAATTAAAAACATTCAATAAAAGTGATAAGATATACATGTATAAAATAGATGATACATGTATGCTATAACAATTGACATAAAATAGTGTCCACACGGTAATGTAGATATGTTGTTAGGGCCTTTCAAAGATAGCCTGATCTACATTCAAGGCAAGGTACAGTAAACCTTTAACAAACAATAATTCTCATGTCGTGTCGTCCTCTAAAGTCTCTCCTAAGGCCCGGGCCATAGAGGGGTGAGGAGTTCCGAGCTGCGCTGATGCTGAGGCTCACCTGCTGAAATCTGCGCGATTTCATGCCCATGCAGGCGAGCAAGCAGGCGCGATCGGAGGCGGGGGGAGACTGAGGGAGGCGGGGCAGTGACGTCTCTGGGCCAATCGCCCGCGACGCACTGAAGTCGGCGCCGTGACGTTGACGCAGCTCCACGCTGATTGCATGTTTTCAGCCGACAGCGCGCTGAAAAACAGCTTGGCGCTCAGCTGAAAACTCCAGTGCATCAGCACGCCTGCGGACGCTCACGTGAGCCACCTCTAAAGGCATCCACATTGAGGATGCAGGGGCTCAGCGCGGAGCGTCCGCACAGCTCAGCACGGCCTGTCCTTCTATGGACTCGGCCTAAGTCTGATTCCCAGTGTCTAATGTAACACAGTCTGGTCTCGTTGGGCGTCACTGGACAGATCACTTCCCTGTACATCCTAGATGTGAGTCCCCTTGTGTCCGTAGCTCTAGCACACAGCTGCTCAAAATTTGTTCGTGCCGGTCTGATTGGGGTTTTGTTATAAAAATCTCTGATCTGGAGGTATCGATAGAATTCTTTATTTGGGATAGCTTTAGAGGATTTAATTTGCTCAAACGATTGTATGTAATTTCTACCCTGCAGATCCTTAAGACGGGTTATCCCCGCTTGAATCCAATTGAAGAGGTTCTTGCTATTCAGCCCTGGAGCGGAGTCTGGATTGCCGGCAATTGGGGTCATCAGTGAACCTTTGGTAGTCAAGTGGCAGCTAAATTTTGTGGCCTCCCAAACTCTTAATGAATTAACCATGGTCTGTAGCGGATATATGTGTGTATACCAGTGTTACTTCTCTGGGCGTGTATGTGTATACCAGTATTACTTCTCTGGGCGTGTATGTGTATACCAGTATTACCTCTCTGGGCGTGTATCTGTATACCGGTATTACCTCTCTGGGCGTGTATGTGTATACCAGTATTACCTCTCTGGGCGTGTACGTGTATACCGATATTTCCTCTCTGGGCGTGTATGTGTATACCAGTATTACTTCTCTGGGCGTGTACGTGTATACCGATATTTCCTCTCTGGACATGTATGTGTATACCGGTATTACCTCTATGGGCGTGTATGTGTATACCAGTATTACCTCTCTGGGTGTGTATGTGTATACCGGTATTACCTCTCTGGGTGTATATGTGTATACCGGTATTACCTCTCTGGGCGTGTACGTGTATACTGGTATTACCTCTCTGGGTGTATGTGTATACCGGTATTACCTCTCTGGGTGTATGTGTATACCGGTATTACTGTGAAGGTAATAAAGTATTATAAGAAACTATTCGTCCATTTTGTATGCATTCCGCCATATTGAATCTGCTTTAATTTCAAGGCTTGGAAATAACGCAGTATGTTTTTATATAAGCTAATAAGTCTCTCTCTTTCTCTCTCTCTTTCTGAGGTGAATCGAAACTCAACCAGGAGCCTTTTTTCTGCTAACTCTCGGTTTCCTGTGAATTCAGCTGGTCTACAGAGAATCGAAACTGAAGCTTATGGTTTACAGAGAATCGAAACTGAAACTTATTGTCTGCCTATATATATTCTGTAATACATATACTCGGCACGTCAGTCTGAACTACGGAGCCTGAGGGAACTGATACATGACTCTGTGTCATTTATTGGGATCCGGGGTGCACCCAGGCTTGTGTTATACTAATTTGGCAATCCACATCTGAGCAGAGACCCTGACATGAGAAGGGAACCTCAACATTTGGCGTAGCCGGCAGGATCCTTGTGAAGGGACACCGGAACAATCCTGGACCCGTCTCTATCCACGGACGACCGTCCCCTGACCGGACTGATTGAGGCCTGATCAACCTCTAAGGACAAGGTAAGATATATTCAGAATATATTTTTACCGAACTCCTGTCAGTCTGTTCAGGTTGGCGATCTCTTGGTTGACGGTAACAGTATTGTTAATCTATACAAGACCATAGAGTCCGGTGGTTCCCGCCAAGGATTTATATAGTTAGTAAGGTCTTGTGACTGCCAGATGTGTGGTTTATATGTATGCTTGTAGTCATAGGGGTTACGGAATCAAATGTAGAAAATAGACACAAGGGGAAGAGTCTAGTGATATCTATTGTTAGATAATCGGAGGACCGTCCATACAGGTGACGGTCCGGGGAGTGTCTGCGCACCTTCCCGTCTAGGTCAATTTATCACTGAGACTCAAGAATCCCGGTACCGCCGGTAGTGGCGCAGGTTCATACGAGGTTGTTTTGGAAGATAGACAATGTTCTCGAGGTTATTTAGGGGACGAGTGTGTAAGGATATCTATTGTTAGATAATCGGAGGATCGTCCATACAGGTGACGGTCCGGGGACTGCCTGCGCGCCTCCCCGTCTAGGTCAATTTATCGCTGAAGCTCAAGAGTCCAGGTACCGCCGGTAATTGGCGCACGTGTCCGAGTTTGTTTTTAAAATAGACAATGTGCTCGCAGTTTTTAAAGAAGGATTTGCCTTCTGGTGCACGGGATTCCGTAACTCTTGTGACAGAACGGGAGGGAAAGAAGTATACCAAGAAATGTAAATTGTTGTTCAAACTGTTAGATTTACCCCCTACGGGAAGATTGCAACCGAAGTTGTTAAGAACGAATATGCAAATGTGTAAGGGGAAACTGAAAGATGAAGGCCTGTGGGAAAATGCAGAGAAATTTCTGTGTTGCCATAGATCTTCAGAAAGAAGGTTATGAAGAAGTAGAGTGTGGAGAGAGAAATAAGAAATGTTATTGTTATGTGAAACCAGAAAATGTGACCCCTGGTTCGGTAGTGGCAGAAAAAGACCAAATGTTACAGGGAAATCCACCCCCATACCCGCAGACGACCGGTAGACCCTCTCCCTCAGCCCCTGTACCGGCCCCTTATTGGGTATGTTCTGTTTGCCAGTGTCAAAAATCCCCTGGTTTATATGCAGGAATTGGGATACAATTAGATACTGTGTATATTATTTGGAAGGGAAAGAAAGTGTTATAAGTGAAGAAAAAAAAAAAAAAAAAGGTGCAGTTTTAACATTTGAGCACAGGCAAGTAAGACAGGGAAAGGAGTCTTAGCCTGCCACCTAGTGGCCGAGAGAGAGAACAGAACGGAAAAGAATGCCAGCCCTGGTAATATTTATTTGAAAACTTTGTTCGTGCTGGCCACACGAATGGGTCTTTTAAAACCAGAAAATATTCTTTTTCCTTCTGTTCTAATAGCAACTAGAAAGAGGAGTCTTTTTCTATGGGAGGGAGAAGTTCAGGGAGCGCAGTCTTATGTGTTTTTTTTTTTTGAATCCCACATGGAAATATACCTTACGTTAGTATGAGTCAAAATAATTCTGTTGAGGGACAGAAGGGTACCGCTGCATTTATTTTATCATTGCCAGGACAGAAGTTAATATAAGAACAAGTGAAAAATAAAGCAAGTACGCTGTTTAAAGTATGTAGTATTACTGCAGCAGAAGGCAGGTTACAGCCAGAAGAGTGGCGAAAGATATTGAAAGAAAAGAGAGGAATTTTGAATGATAACAACCTGCTGAAGATAGCAGAAGCCTGGTTTAATGTTACCAAGGCTGTCCAGAGAAAAATAGACCGAGCAGGAGATAGAAAAGGGAGGGAAGATTGTTTTAATTGTGGTGTGACTGATTTATCTATGCTCACTCCTTTGTTACCTTCGCTTCCAGCTCCAGCAGTACCCCCCAGTACCCGACCCCTGCCCATGGTTATATGGGCAGACGCCCAAGCAGGTAGAAGGCGCCCCAATAATGTATGTCATCTCACCCCCTTCCTGGTAGACACAGGTACAGCCAAGAGTGTAATTAGAGCTGCAGACATACTCGACCCTTCCTATTTGTCTGATATTGATGTTTTATGTGTGGGGGTAGATGGCACACCGCGCTCTAGCCCATTAACACGACCCCTACAGATAGGTCCCTACCCTGAACTATTTGCACGATTTGTAGTTTTCTATACTTGCCCGCTTAATCTGTTTGGCGCTGATGTTTTGTCCAGGTTACAGGCCTCCATAATATTCTCCGAGGACGACACCATTGATGTACCCTCCCCGCTCTGGGAATCAGATGTCTCTGCCCTTTGTTCCCTTCCGATACTTTTGGCATTAGCGGACAAACCCTCAGCTGCCAGTATACCGCCCGCTGTCATGGATAGGATCCCGTCCAACTTATGATCCACCGGCCCTGAGGATAACGGGCACCTAAGGGTACCGCCCATTGTTGTACAGCTCAAATAAGGGGCCCCGTTTCCCCGTAAACTGCAATACCCCTCTTTTCCCTGTGAAGAAACGCACCGCGAAGGGTGAACCTGATAAGTATAGAATGGTTCAAGATCCTCAAGCAGTAAAAGATGCAACCATTGTACGATGTTTTTTTTTTTTTTTTTTTTTTTTCAATGTTTTTATTAGGCATTTTTAGAGAGTACAACATTTCTGACAAATTGTGTAGCCTAACATTTTCCAAAACATATATATTTTTTTTTTTAAAAGGGGGGGAAAGAAGGGCAACCTAAGTTGTCCATGAAAAAAAGGGGGGGGAGCCTTCATAGAGAGAAGGTAAGGAGGGAGGGTGGTGGGGTGGTTGAGGGGGTGGGGGGAAGAGGGGGGGGAGGGGGATGGGGGGGGGAGGGTATTGTCGTCCTACAGGGCTGATGGGGTGTGGCTGGTGGGGTTCGTACTGATTTTTTTCTTATGGGAGGGGAGTTAGTCTCCCACCTCCCTGGGTTGGTCGGGGCGCGCTGGTATAGTGGAACCAGGGTTCCCAGATATCCTCAAAGGCCGGGGTTTTTTGTCTGATGTTGGCTGTGAGCCTTTCCATAGTCATTACTTCCCCAATCCTTTTCTTTATTGTATTGAGCGCTGGCGTAGCTGTTTTCCTCCAGGAGGCTGCAATACAGCATCTCGCCGCAGTGAGAATGAAGGATATTAATTTCCTGGTGGGCCGAACTATATTCGGCATGGGTGCTGCCAACAGGAAGGTCAGTGGTTCAATAGGAATTTCTAGGCCTGTGACCTCTTTTATAAGAATTTGGACCTTGGCCCAGTATTTCACAATTTCTGGACAGGTCCACCAGATGTGGGCCATGTCCCCTCTATTACCACAGCCTCTCCAACATTGGTCTGATGCCAGAGGGTAGATCTGGTTTAATCGTGCTGGGGTAAGATACCAGCCAAACATGATCTTATAGATGTTTTCCTTAATTGTGGTGCAAAGGGAAGTTTCTGAGGCTGCCTGCCAGATTTCCTCCCAAGTCTCTCTTTCTATATCGACGTTAAGGTCAGCTGACCATCGCAGCATGTAGTCGTGCTGTGTAGGGGACGTTGAGCGCATTAGGATATTGTAAATATCTGAGATGAGTCCCTTCTGGTAGGACTTGTCCTCACACAAGAGTTCAAACGTCGTGAGAGTGGGGTATTCTGGATGAGGGCACGTAGTTCTGACAAAGTTTCTGATTTGTAGATATTTAAAGGTGTCCAATTTTGTAATTTTAAATTTGTTCCTCAGTTCTTGGTGGCTCAGGAGCTTCCCTAGGCTCAGTACGTCGGCAATCGCCTCTATACCCCGTGTATGAAAGTGGGCGAACAGCTTAGATCCGCATCCTGGAGGGAATTTAGGGTTATTAACAAAGGGGGTGAGTTGTGAGTTTGTGGATGTGAGGTTAAATTTAAGTTTGCAACTGGACCAGGTATCCCACGTGAATCGTGAGGCCTGTAGCTTAAGATTGTGTAAGTGGCCATCTCCTCTGTTCAGGCTCCAGAGGCAGGCTTGCAGAGAAGGCAGTTTGGCACACCGAGTTTCCATTCCCACCCAGCAACATCGGGTCGGGTCTGAGTTCCACATTACTACCTGCCTGAGCTGAGCGGCTAGGTAATATTTATATAGGTCAGGCACCCCCATCCCTCCTCTGGATCTTGTGGTCATCAGGACTGATCTGGCTACCCTGGGTCTCTTACCCTGCCAAATGAAGTGGAGTAGTCTATTCTGTATATATTTTAGATCGGCGGCCGGGACCTGGATTGGGAGCGTCTGGAACAGGTACAACATTCTTGGGAGTATATTCATTTTGGTAGAGATCATCCTCCCAATCCATGAGATCTGATAACCTTCCCACCGATCTAGATCCCTTTTGATCTGATCCCATAGTTTCGGGTAGTTATCCCTATATAGGTCCCGATAGTGCCTAGATACATTAATTCCCAGATACTTAATGCATGAGGGGCACCATCGGTAACTGAAATTTAGCTTGAGGAGTTTGATTATGGGGTGGGGAAGACTAATATTTAGGGCCTCAGATTTGTCGCTATTTATTTTATATCCTGATACCTTTCCAAACTCCGTCAGTTCCATCTGAAGGTTGGGGAGGGAAGTTAGGGGTCTGGTCAAGGTCAGGATAATATCGTCAGCGAATAGGGAAATTTTGTATTGTTCAGTGGCCATAGGTATACCCTGGATGTTTGGGTTTTGTCTTATTTTGGCCGCCAGTGGTTCAATCGTGAGAGCGAAGAGGAGAGGGGAGAGGGGGCAACCCTGTCGGGTACCATTTCGAATGTGGATTTGTTCCGCTCCTCCACCCGATAGTCTAACTGAGGCGGATGGCGTTTGGTAGAGCGCCTGGAGACCCGTAAGAAAGGAGTCCCTGAATCCGAATTTTTTTAATGTTTGGTCTAGGAACAGCCAGTCAATTCTGTCAAATGCCTTCTCTGCATCTAAGCTTAGTAACATAGCTTGTGAATCTGTAAGGTGGGCCTGGTCAACAAGGTTAATGATTTTACGGGTATTGTCTGAGGCCTGACGGCCCAGGACAAACCCGACCTGGTCCATGTGTACTAGTCTCGGGAGAATTGGATTAAGTCTGTTCGCCAATATTTTACTGTATAGTTTTAGATCATTGTTCAACAGTGAGATTGGTCTATAGCTTCCGCATTGTGTGGGGTCCTTCCCTTCTTTGAGGATTATGGCCAAATTGGCGGACGACATTGAAGATGGGATAGGACATCCTTCTAAGAATGAGTTGAACAATTGTAAAAGGTGGGTGGACAGAATGGGGAGAAACTTCTTATAGTAGGCATTTGTGAAACCATCAGGGCCCGGTGCTTTAGAAATTTTGGAGGCCTTAACGGCCCATTCTAGTTCTTCCGCCGTTATTTTGGCGTTCAGGAGAAGGAGTTCCTCCTCTGTTAATGAGGGGAGGTCGCAGTCAGCTAGATAATCAATGGTAGCCGATAGCGCCTTCGGGTCTGGGCTAGCAGAGTGAGCCCTTAGGTTATATAATTTAGAGTAAAATTTAGTGAATTCCTCTGCAATTTTTTTTTCATTGTATTGGAGCTCACCAGCACTATTCCGGATCGCCGTTATTTGCGATCTTTTGTGTATGCCTCGTAACTTGCTAGCAAGAAGTCTATCGGCCTTGTTCCCTTTATCGTAATACCTCTGACCCGTCCATTTAAGAGCTTTTTCGACACTGTCCATTTGAATTATTCTTAAGTCGCTTCTGGTAGAAGTCAACTGTTTATAGATTTTCCGGGAAGGGTTATTTTTATGCTGTTGTTCTAAACTTATTATTTTGTCTGTTAGCTCTTTGGTTTGTTTAAGTTTAGTTTTTTTCCTATGGGAGGCAATCGAGATGAAATGCCCTCTAATTGTCGCCTTATGGGCTTCCCACAGGCTCGCTGGAGAGGTAACAGTACCTATATTTGTCCGGAAATATTCCTTAAGGGATTTTTTGATCTCCCGTACTGTCTCCGAGTGATTCAGTAGGGAGTCGTTCAGTCTCCAGGAATACGAGGTTGTTTTCACGAATGGAATGGATAGGGTCAGGGTGATGGGAGCATGATCTGACCACGTGATTGGGCCGATGTCAGTATCTAGGGCGGCTTCTAGGATGTTCTTGGTCGCAAGAAAGTAGTCTATACGGGAATATGTCTGGTGAGGGGCCGAGTAAAAGGTATAATCCCTTTGCCCCTGGTGTTGTGTTCTCCAAATGTCTAAGAGTGAGAAGTCCCCCATTATGTCCTTGAATTTTTTCCCCAGTCTTTGTGACTGGGTGGAGTGTTGTCGCCCTGGGAGGCTCGATTTATCTTCTTTAGGGTTGAGAGCCATATTTAGATCGCCTGCAATAAGTAGCGATGATAGGTATTGGGGGTCAATTTCTGCCAGAACTGTTTTTAAGAAATCTGTCTGGTACTCGTTTGGGGCATATAGGTTAATAAGGGCGATTGCCGAGCCTGAGAGCGAACCGTAGACCACAATAAATCTTCCCTCTGGATCTGCCTGGATTTTAGCAAGATTAAATGGGGTGCCCTGACGAATCAGAATGGCGACCCCTCTGCGTTTACTACTATATGAGGCAAAGTAGCTCATCGGATACACATGCTGGAATGTTTTAGGCGGCTCCCGAGATGTGAAGTGTGTCTCCTGGAGGAAAACAACATCGCCTCCCAACCTCTTAAGTTCCTGTAGGGCCAGGCGTCTTTTTCTGGTGTTGTGGAGGCCCTTGACATTTAGGGAAGTAAACTTTAGAGCTTGTTGGCGTGACATTCTGCTTGGGATGGACGCAGACTAATTGTAAACTTTAAGTTAAGATGGTAGCTGGACAGCCAAGTGGGACGGGGGGTAGGGTGGGAGGGGAACCGCTGGGATAGGATCAGCGGATGTAGAAAAGAGGGAAGGTAGACCCTATTGGGGTCTGTAAAGTTTGAAACCGATCTGGTTTAAAGACCGGTTGGGGTGGTTTAAGACCCTAGGGGGGCGGGTCTGACGACTGTCTCCAGTAAGGGTGGGCCGAGTAGAGACCCTTAGCTATTGGGAGTTACAGCCAAAACATGCAGACCGTGGGAGTCCTAGAAGATTGGATTTCTCTCCTGTATGGGCAATGTGGGGAGTGGGAAGGGGAGAGGGCAGGCGCTGGGCTGCTCAGTTCTAGGGGTGGGCGGTGGGGGGGAGGTGAGTGGGGGGGGGGGTTCAGGGTTAGGCTGGGTAGGGGACCGCTTCTGGGAGGAGTCCGATTAATGTGTTCCTGGCTTCTGTACTGTGTTTACAGGCGCTCATATAGTGTACCTTGACCGCTCGGGTAGGTGTCTATAAGTGTTGAATGAGCCTGAGGTCTCTTGGGCCCTCCCGGGGCGGTGAGGTTCGGGTGCGTCCCCTCCGTGGAGTGGTCCTTGGTGTGAGAAGAGGGGGAAGAGAGGAGGGTGGAGGGGAGGAGTTGGGGGAGGGTGTGGGAGGAAAAAAAGGGGGGTGATACGGGAGGGGGGAGGGGTTGGGGGGGAAGATAAGGGGTAGAAGGGGGGGAGAGCAGTTCTGACATATCCTAAGCATAGCATTCAATACCAACATTGTACCTCGTATTAGATAGGCTGTGTGTATACAATGCTTGACAGATTGGTTACATACAATACTGAGCTGAAGCAGTCCACTCCTAAGCTTCTTTGGAACGGCGGTGGTCACCTGTGATTTTACAGGAGGACGAACCGTGGGTGGGGGAGGAGGGGGTGGGGGGGGAGATTGATCATAGGGGAAGGGAAGCGGACTGGGGGGTGGTGGGGGGAGGGGGGGTCTGGGGGAGGGGGGGGGGTTGGGGGAGGGGGTGGGGGGGGAGGGGGGGTCTGGGGGAGGGGGGGGTTGGGGGAGGGGGTGGGGGGGGGAAGGGGGGTTGAGAGGGAAAGGGGAGGGGGGGGTGCAGGCTTAAACATTGATCCTTGCGCAGTGTACACAGTTTACATTTAACAATATAGACATCAAACATTTGCCATAGTACCGGTGTTGTGTGACCTTTTGTGGTAAACCTGGGCAAAGCGTCGGACAGATGGGGGGATAATTAGGGGGGGAGGAAGGGATAGGGGGTAGGGGGGGGGGTACAGGCTTATACATTTAAACATTGAATATTGTACGTAATTTACATTTAGCAGTTGAGGCAACCGACATTTGCCATAGCACAGACGCTGTGCGACCTCGTGTGGTAAACCTGGGTACCGTGTCTGTCAGGCCAATCCGCGTGAGCGTCTCCGGCCGAACAGACGCGGGGGTGAGTGATTCAGTCCGAAGGGGTCGGGGGAGGGTAGGGGGGGGGGCAGAGGTAGGGGGGGGTGGTGTGGGGGGAAGGGGAGGGAGGGGGGGGGCGGGGGGAGAGTGTGACCCTGGGCAATGAGTCATAAGTAGTGAGAACATTTTTGCATTACAGTTAGATGAATGACGAATAGGCAGAGGCATACGGATCAGCTGGAGGGGAAAGAAAAAGGGGGGGGCGGGAGGGCCGGGGGGGCAGTGGGACAAATGGGGGTGAGGAGAGGATGTTAGGGGGAGGGGGTGGAAAAGGGGGAGGGGGTGGGAAAGGGGGGGGGAGGGGGACTTTAGAATGAGGGGGGGGGGTGCTGTTCCCGGATCAGGGAGCAGGGGGGGAGGGTGGTTGGGGGGCCAGGGGGGTTGGGGGTGGAAGGGAGGGGGAGGGGTTGGGAGTAGGTGGGGAGAGGGGGGGGTCCGGAGGTGGGGGTTGAGAGAGGGGGTGGGGGGGGGGGGCGAGGGGAACCGGCTTGATCGTGGAACCCAAAGCATTGTGCAGATGGAACATTCAAGTATGCAGGCACCAGATACTACGGTAATACTAAGTTAGTGCAGACTTTTGTGTCCTGTCAGTAGAATGTTGTATACGTGACTTTATTCTCCAGTAGATGTAGCTGGGTTGTGGCTGGAATACGTGGCCCCTCTCTTGGAGTGGATGGGGTGGGGGGGGGGTTGAAGGGGCAGCTGGGAGGGTTTGTCCTCAGGGGTTCGGGGTGGGGGGGAGCAGGGGTTTGGGGGGACCTCTTGCTGGGCATGCTATAGTGGGGAGGCGGGACATTGCTGACATAGAGACATATGGGGGGAGGTGGACGGGGCATGTGCGGGGCACTGGTACAAACTGGTACAAACCCTGGCTGTCAGCGTATGTCCGTTGTGTTTCTGGATCGCGGTTCCTGGGTTCTCGCGGTGGGGGGGGGAAGGGGGATCGGGTGTCCTGAATAGGGCGTGTCTATGACGTCATCCAGGACAGTCGGGTAGAGGAAGAGCTCCTGAGACCCTCCTGAATAAACCTACTTTTTAAGGAGTTTCAACCCGACCAAAAACCTATAAAAAGCCCCTAAAAGGTTCCTAAACACGGCAGGATGGCTAATAAAGGGAAAAATCCCCCGACTCACGGAGGAGCCAACTTCTTCACCCCTGCAAAGCGGCCTGCAGAAGTGAGTGGAAAGAGGCAAGATGGCCCCCAGACTCCAGGCCCACGAGGCACACAAGGCCCCACGGAATCAGCACACCCCGCCGAGTCCCCCCCACCCGCTGAGGGGGGAATCACGAAGGCATACTTGGAGGAACTACATGCCAAACTACAGCGCTCACTCCAAACCAACATCAAGGAGGCGGTGGCCGAAATCCGGCAGGATATCAATGGCCTCCAGGAGCGTACCACCACGCTAGAAGCCAGACTCGACGAGGCCCTACATCATCAGTCAGAGGCTGACGACGAAATCATCCGCTTGGGCCACGAAATCAACACCCTACGGGATGGCCTGGAAGACCAGGAAAACAGGGATCGCCGCCAGAACCTGCGCGTCCACGGCATCACTGAGGCAATCCTGCCTGCGCACCTGAGGGCCTACCTGGTGGATTTTTTCCTTCTCCTTTGCCCGGACCTTGAGCCAAGAGACCTGGAGATTGACAGAGCGCATAGAGCTCTGGGGCCACGCTCCGAGGACCCTAATCGCCGGCGGGACGCGATCGTGCGACTGCACAGCTACTCAACCAAAGACAAGCTGATCGGCGCTAGCAGGGGGAGAAACACGATCGCGTTCCGAGGCAAACAGCTACAGATCTACAACGACCTTTCTAAACTAACCATAGATCGACGCAAAGCTCTTCGCCCCCTCACATTGCTCCTGAGAGAAAAAGGGGTAACATACAAATGGGGATTCCCCTTCAAATTGGTGGTCCCCCACAAGGGCAAATACCTAACAATTAGGCACCCCGAGGACATGGCACCTTTCGCTAAAGCCCTGGGCCTCCCAGATGACCCCTTCCAACCTGCCCACTCAGCCGGTGACCGGCCCCGAGAGAGAGACGACATGCCTGTGAGGACCTCTGAGAGAATTGCGGGACAGAGGCAAATCCGGGAAAAATGAGGGACCGCACAGAACTACCCACAAATTCCAGCCGGCAGAATACCACCGTTCATCCCACAACAAATAAAAAAAGAAACAACCCCCAAAATGGCGCTGGGTATATCCTTACCTTCCCTCGTGGCCTTCCCTTCGACCCAGGGCTCACCGGAGATCTTGCAGCCAGCCCCTGAGACCTCAATGAGGACAATCCAGCTACAGGACGACGAGGAGCTGAATCCGGAGCCCCGCTGAGGAGCATGATCCCTGCCTGCCTGCACACCGACATCAACTCCGCAGTCTCCCAAGATGGCGGCCGGAGCGTCCATACCCCTCCTCGTGGTCCTTCTCCGATCCGCGGTCGCTCTGTTGGTCGCTCACCAAAATGGCGCCCGAGGAGGCCTCACACCAGCGAGTCGAGCCCCGCCGAGGTCGGAGGGGCGCCGACTGACGTCATCGCGCTGCGCGATGGGTTCCCGCCGGCGACGGCTGCGCTGCCTGAGCATAGCGGTGGCTGTGCCGTCGGGGCGTGATGACGCCACCCAGCGCAGACCGCTGGACCTCCCCGGCGGCATCCTCCGGAGGATCCCCTTATCACCCCCTTCTCTCTCCCGGCCGGGGTTTCTTCAACGCTCCCCCCCCCCCCCGACCGGGGGGGCGGGGCCAAGGTGTAAAGCCCCATTGTACGATGTTTTAACAACAAATCCCTTTCAGATGACCCCAGAGGCTTCCAAGAATTTCACTGTTCTCAAACAGGTAATATCCTCTGCCCCTGCCTTGGGCCTCCCAGACTATGATTTACCCTTTAAACTTTTTGTATCAGAACAAAATGGACATGCAACTGGAGTGTTAACACAGCCACACGCTGGCCGATGTCGACCTATTGGTTATTACTCCAGCTGTCTCGATGCTGTGGCTCGTGGTGGACCGTCCTGTCTTCGTGCTGTCTTTGCTGCTCAAGCACTGCTGGATAGAACTTCGGACATTGTTCTAGGGCATGACCTCATTCTCCTGGCACCACATGACATTGCTGCTATTCTCAATCAGACACAGCCAAAACATCTGTCCGCTGCCAGACACCTCAGGCTGCAATGCTCGCTTCTCATTCCAGACAATGTCACCCTTCTCCAGTGCCAAGTGCTTAACCCCTCCACTCATCTTCCACTTCCCGAGGGGGGAGATATGCAGGGACACGAACAAGAATAAAGCACAGCTGGAGTCGACCTACCCCATGATTGCTTCGAACTCATGAAGCTAGAAACTGCGCATCTGCCCACGGTGAGTGAAACGCCGATACAGAACCCAGATCTAATCCTGTTTGTGGATGATTCTCGATATGCTGATCAACAAGACACGCACCTACCATACGGGTTATGCGGTCACCACAGACTCTGTGGTCCTACTGGCAAGCACACTACCGTCAACAGCATCTGCACAAGAAGCCGAACTACAAGCCCTCACTGCAGCGTGTAAACTGGCAGAAGGACAAACGGCGAATATCTACACTGACTCTAGATGTGCCTTTGGAGTAGCACATGATTTTGGCGTCATTTGGCAAACAAGGGGATTTCTGACAGCAGCAGGAACACCAGTGAAACACAGCTCAGCCATACAAGCTCTGATGGACGCCCTACTCCTTCCAAGCCCTGTGGCCATCCTGAAGGTAAAGCCCATGGGAAACTGAACACAGAAGAAGCCAGAGGAAACCATCTGGCGGATGCTGCGGCAAAACAAGCTGCCAGCGGGATACGAGAAGTGGAAGATCGAGTGGACACGACAAGGATAGTTCCGTTAATGCAGAACCTCCCAGTGAATCGAGAATATCTGAAGAAGTTGCAAGAATCTGCAACAAAGGAAGAAAAGGAAAGCTGGAAGAAAAGAGGTGCATCGCCCCAAGAAGGAATTTATGAGTACAAAAAGAAACTTTGTCTGCCATGGGCACATGGAGCAGCACATCTCTCGAAGACTCTTATGAATGCACTGATCGACAAATACTATGTTGCGCCTGGAATTACCCCAATGACTAGTAATTTCTGCAAATTATGTACAATTTGCGCAAAGTGTAACCCAGGATGTGTGGAAAAACCACCGCAGAAATATCTTGCAAGGCCCTGCTTTCACTGCTACGTTAGCTAAAGAAATTTGGTCCGCGCTAGGGACCACCCTTGCTTTCCACACCCCATACCATCCCCAGAGTAGCGGAAAGGTAGAAAGAATGAATGGCACACTGAAAACTAGAATGTTGAAAATGGCCCAGGAAACAAATATGCCCTGGCCAGATAGTCTACCCATTGTTTTGTTCAGTGTTCGATACACCCCATGAGGGGAATATGCTCTATCCTCATTTAAGATACTGTTTGGTACTGCCCCCAAACTTGGTTGTTACTACCCACAGCAGTTACAGATGCAGTCTGATGTTTTGACCAAATATGTAACTGCCCTAGCGCAAGAACTAACCAATATGCATGGTCGAGTGTTTTCTTCTATTCCAGATCTAGATACCGGGACTTATAAACTCGTGCCCGGAGACTGGGTGCTTGTGAAGAAATTTGTAAGGAAATATTCCCTAGAGCCCAGATACACTGGCGACACACTTTATTCGAGCTTGGCTAGTCCCACGAATTCGGGTATACCCGGGTGTATTGAGGTTTGTGACTGTTTTCTGCCCGAGTGCATTGAGTTATTTTCCAAGCAGGGATTGAAGCATTTTATTCCCGCTGGCTGCAATACTGCACAGTATATATATATATACTGCATTACAATTCATGAATTTATGCCATCTGGTAGACACGCGAAGCATTGCAGCCTATTAAATCCTAATCATTATCATTTAACAGATCAGCCGCCCATCAGCCAGGCATGAACCCAGGCTGGGAAGGCAAATGCAACGGGGCTTGTCAGAGGTGAGGAGTGGCGCATTCCAGGTATCTGCCAGGTACATACCGGGTATTTGCTCGAATAAAGTGTGTCGGTGCAGTATGATGGTCCTTTCCAAGTTCTGTTGACCACAGCGACATAAGTCAAGCTAGCTGGCAAGAACACCTGGATACACGCCTCTCATTGCAAGAAGGTTCCAGTTCCCAACGAGGACACCTCAGAAGGAAAAATGATTCTATATATCCTTTGTTTGTTAGGTTTGGGGGAGGCACAAGAGATTGCTATCACCCAACATGAAGGGGCAGTCACGTTTTGGTATAATTCATCCAATACTCATGTAGCTACCTTCTCCTTCAATTACTGTAATATTGTCAGCTGTTCCTCAACCGATTGGCAGTGTAATATGTACCGAGACACTCCGAACTCTAGAGCCATATATATATATGTGTTACAGACAGTTATTGGGGACAGGAATGTGATTACTGGGGAGCAGTAGGATGGAACACGGGAACAGATTAGGGATACCAACCACAGAATGGCCTAGCACGAAAAGACAGAAATGGTTTGTGAATTACACCCGTGATGCGCTACAAGGCCTGGCTGACCAACTTGGACCCACTTCCACTATGACGTTCCAAAATA
This sequence comes from Ascaphus truei, assembly GCF_040206685.1. Classification (NCBI taxonomy): domain Eukaryota; kingdom Metazoa; phylum Chordata; class Amphibia; order Anura; family Ascaphidae; genus Ascaphus; species Ascaphus truei. The sequence continues at coordinate 1,963,295 of NW_027456730.1, read as the reverse complement.
GAATGGCTTTAGATATGATATTAGCAGAAAAAGGGGGGGTTTGCCATATGATTGGAGATGCGTGCTGTATATATATTCCCGGGAACACAGGCCCGGACGGTAAGGTTACCACAGCTATTAATAAACTGAAAGATTTGTCTGATGAACTTAAAAGAAATTCTGGTATAACAGACCCATGGGACAAGTATTTCTCGTGGCTGTCTGGCTGGCGACAATGGTTGACACAACTGGCAATATTTCTCCTGATTATACTTTTGGTTCTGGCAGTAGTGGTCCTCTGTGTTATCCCGTGCTGTAAGGGTCTCTGTAAGAAGGCTGGATCTGAGGTTATACCCACAATGGTAATGTACAACAAAGACAATATTGATCTGGAAGATATACCACTGCAGAAATCACCCAAGATGTTCAATTACAGTACAACCAAACTCGAATAAGGGGTGACCACTCTAGAATCCCAGACCCTATTGTGTTTGTTTGAGGTCAGGGAACCCTTTTGTGTATACTGTAGGTCTTCGAGTTTAGCGAGCCAGAAGTTGTCGGGGATGGGACAAGCCCATGAACAGCCGACCAACACCCTCAGGTAGGGACTCTAGCACAAGAAACAGAAATTAGGGACAGGCCCCTTCCTACAAAATGTCCTTTTAGTGTCTAGGGGGGAATGTGAAGGTAATAAAGTATTATAAGAAACTATTCGTCCATTTTGTATGCATTCCGCCATATTGAATCTGCTTTAATTTCAAGGCTTGGAAATAACGCAGTATGTTTTTATATAAGCTAATAAGTCTCTCTCTTTCTCTCTCTCTTTCTGAGGTGAATCGAAACTCAACCAGGAGCCTTTTTTCTGCTAACTCTCGGTTTCCTGTGAATTCAGCTGGTCTACAGAGAATCGAAACTGAAGCTTATGGTTTACAGAGAATCGAAACTGAAACTTATTGTCTGCCTATATATATTCTGTAATACATATACTCGGCACGTCAGTCTGAACTACGGAGCCTGAGGGAACTGATACATGACTCTGTGTCATTTATTGGGATCCGGGGTGCACCCAGGCTTGTGTTATACTAATTTGGCAATCCACATCTGAGCAGAGACCCTGACATGAGAAGGGAACCTCAACATTACCTCTCTGGGCGTGTACGTGTATACCGATATTTCCTCTCTGGGCGTGTATGTGTATACCGGTATTACCTCTATGGGTGTGTATGTCTATACCGGTATTACCTCTCTGGGCGTGTATGTGTATACCGGTATTACCTCTCTGGGTGTGTATGTGTATACCGGTATTACCTCTCTGGGCGTGTATGTGTATACAGGTATTAACTCTCTGGGCGTGTATGAGTATACCTATATTTCCTCTCTGGGCGTGTATGTGTATACCGGTATTTCCTCTCTGGGCGTGTATGTGTATACCGGTATTACCTCTCTGGGCGTGTATGTGTATACAGGTATTAACTCTCTGGGCGTGTATGTGTATACCGATATTTCCTCTCTGGACGTGTATGTGTATACCGGAATTACCTCTCTGGGTGTATGTGTATACCTTTATTACCTCTCTGGACATGTGTATACTGGTATTAACTCTGTGGGCGTGTATGTGTATACCGGTATTACCTCTCTGGGTGTGTATGTGTATACCGGTATTACCTCTCTGGGCGTGTATGTGTATACAGGTATTAACTCTCTGGGCGTGTATGAGTATACCTATATTTCCTCTATGGGCGTGTATGTGTATACCGGTATTTCCTCTCTGGGCGTGTATGTGTATACCAGTATTACTTCTCTGGGCGTGTATGTGTATACCGGTATTACCTCTCTGGGCGTGTATGTGTATACCAGTATTAGCTCTCTTGGCGTGTATGTGTATACCGGTATTAGCTCTCTGGGCGTGTATGTGTATACTGGTATTACCTCTCTGGGCGTGTACGTGTATACCGGTATTAGCTCTCTGGGCGTGTATGTGTATACTGGTATTAGCTCTCTGGGCGTGTATGTGTATACTGGTATTACCTCTCTGGGCTTGTATGTGTACACCGATATTTCCTCTCTGGACGTGTATATGTATACCGGTATTACCTCTCTGGGTGTACTGCTGCGGCCGAGTTTATTTGAGCATTTGCCCGGTCTCGGCCGCAGCAGTAACCAGGCGCGCGCCGGGATGTGCCTGGCGCGCGCCGAAGCCGCGGAGGAGCGCCCTCCGATCGGGGCTTTCTCCCTCCGCTCGCCGGGTCCGCCGGGTCCCCCGGAACCCCCTGCCGCCGTCCCCCACATCGCGGGACACCAGGGCTCCCTCGGGGAGCCCTGGACGCGCGTGCAGGGGGCGCAGGCACCCGATGACGCGTGACCGCGCGTCGCACGCCGAGGGAGTGCGGCTAGCATGCCGGGGCATCCCCAGGCTTGCGGAGCTAGCCGCACTCAAATAAAATGTGCCGCCTCTGTATGTGTATACCTTTATTACCTCTCTGGACATGTGTATACTGGTATTAACTCTGTGGGCGTGTATGTGTGTAAAGGTTTTAACTCTCTGGGCGTGTATGTGTATACCGGTATTACCTCTCTGGACATGTATGTGTATACAGATATTAACTCTCTGGGCATGTACGTGTATACTGGTATTACCTCTCTGGATGTGTATGTGTATACCAGTATTACCTCTCTGGACATGTATAGGTGTACGGTATTACCTATCTAAGCATATATGTGTGTAAGGGGGTCACCCCCGGTTCCCCTGATTTTCCTTTGCCCCCTGCCTTACCCCTGTGGCAGTGGGGGAAGGGGACGGCGACTTCTCCCGGCGGGCACCGCCCTCTTGGTTTTGGCGCGAGCTTCGCCCATGCGCAGTAAAGATCGCGCACGCGGTCCCCATAGGAAAGAGCTGTGCCAAGGACTACAATTCCCAGCAGCCTCTGGGGACTGCACTTTCACCCTGGTCACAGGCAGCATTGAAGCCAATAGAGCTGGCAGATTCTCATGCTGCAAAGTTGCAACAATGTTGTGTGCAGACAGGGTTTTTGTCAGTTGGAGCACACTAGTCAGTCAGGAAGAAGCAGAGCAAGGAGGCAGACAAGGGAAGGAGGTAGGGTACGGGAGAGAGGGATCCCCTGTACTAGCCAGCACCCTCTTGGCCCAAGATAGCTCTAGTTATCCCATATAGTGAGTGTTGCCAGGGATGCCCTAGAGTAAGGGACCCTGTCACTCAGGTTAGTCAGTTGTTAGTGGGAGTCAGGACTGGGCCTCGTTAGGGGAGTAGGCAGACGCTTAACCCCTTAGGCCCCAGATAGACTCTCCCTCTCCAGGGTATGGTGTATGTAGGATTGGTTGCTGTGTGTTGTTGCTGCATGTGCTGGGCGCAGTGTGTGCAGCGTGTGTGAATGTCTGCAGGCTGACGGTGAGAGCTGTGTGTCTGCTGCAGGCTGTTAGGAGTAGCGAGTAGCTAGATGTTAGGGAGGATTAGGGACTTGGGTAGCTAGGGGAGTGGGGCAGGTTTTTACTCCGCAGGCCCTAGGAGATTTCCCCAAGCCACCCCAGGTTGCGGTTCATCAGGGACAGGCCCTAGGTTAGGGTTCCTGTCACGTTAGGGTTAGTTAGGGATAGTCAGGGATAGCGGCGGCTGCTGTTCCCGTGATTCGGTTGCTGTTACCGTGAGACGGTTGTGTTCCCGTGAAGCGGTGGGACCCTCGTTGGGGTTCCTGGAGAAGTACCTGGAAAGGATCAGACGGATGCATCGCACGTCTGACCCTTTGAGAAGAGTGTTGCAGGCCCGAGCATCGGAGTGCTCGGAAGGTACCTCTGTATTATATGTGCACCAACAGGCCTATTAGTTCACAGTGACTGCGCAGTCACCCACGATCTCCGTAGGAGTACGGGACATTGGGTGGGGATTACAGGACACTGGGTGGGAGCACCAGACATTGGGCCTGAGGTGATAAGGTTAACTGGTTATGAGGTTATGTAAATGTGATGATATTCTCCATGCATGTTAGTAAAGTCATATAGTTAATATACATGCTGTCTACGTGATTATTATTGTGATTGTCCTGCGAGGAACCACTCCCCCTCTGGTGGGAGCCATCGCAGGTGGAGGCGCTGTACCGAGAAGATGTTGTAAGTGATCACCCCTAGTATAATTACCCCAGGTTCCCCGTGGCGGAAGCTCAGCCCTCCTGTGAGCCAACAGGTAATGCACCACACCTATGGTAACACCGTATGTTTCCCCGCACTCACACTGTATATGCGATTGGGTGGGGTGGAATACCCGTTACATGTGTATACCGGTATTACCTCTCTGGGCGTTTCTGTGTATACCGGTATTAACTCTCTGAGCGTGTACGTGTATACCGGTATTACCTCTCTGGGCGTGTATACCAGTACTACCTCTCTGGGCGTGTATGTGAATACCGGTATTTCCTCTCTGGGCGTGTCTGTGTATACCATATTACCTCTCTGGGCATGTTTGTGTATACCAGTATTACCTCTCTGGACATGTATGTGTACGGCGGTGTTACTGCTCTAGGCGTGTACGTGTATACCGGTATTACCTCTCTGGGCGTCTATGTGTATACCGGTATTACCTCTCTGGGCGTCTGTGTATACCGGTATTACTACTCTTGGCGTGTCTGTGTATGCACGTATTACCACTCTGGGCGTGTATCTGTATACCGATATTACCTCTCTGGGTGTGTATGTGTATACTGGTATTACCACTCTGGGCGTGTATCTGTATACCGATATTACCTCTCTGGGTGTGTATGTGTATACTGGTATTACCTCTCTGAACATGTATGTGTTTAACCGGTATTACCTTTATGGGCGTGTATGTGTATTCCGGTATTACCTCTCTGGACATGTATGTGTATACAGGTATTAACTCTCTGGGCCTGTACGTGTATACTGGTATTAACTCTCTGGGCGTGTATGTGCATACCGGTATTACCTCTCTGGACGTGTATGTGTATACAGGTATTACCTCTCTGGGCGTGTATGTGTATACCGGTATTACCTCTCTGGACATGTATGTGTATACAGGTATTAACTCTCTGGGCCTGTACGTGTATACTGGTATTAACTCTCTGGGCGTGTATGTGCATACCGGTATTACCTCTCTGGACGTGTATGTGTATACAGGTATTACCTCTCTGGGCGTGTATGTGTATACCAGTATTACTTCTCTTGGCGTGTCTGTGTATGCTGGTATTACCACTCTGGACGTGTATGTGTATACCGGTATTACCTCTCTGGGTGTGTATGTGTATACCGGTATTACCTCTCTGGGCGTGTATGTATATACCGGTATTACCTCTCGGGACATGTATGTGTATACAGGTATTAACTCTCTGGGCGTGTATATGTATACCGGTATAACGTCTATGTGCGTATATGTGTATACCGGTATTACTTCTTTTGGCGTGTCTGTGTATGCCGGTATTACCACTCTGGACGTGTATGTGAATACCGGTATTACCTCTCTGGGCGTGTATGTGTATACCGGTATTACCTCTCTGGGCGTGTATGTGTATACCGGTATTACATCTCTGGACGTGTATGTGTATACCGGTATTACATCTCTGGGCGTGTATGTGCATACTGGTATACCTCTCTGAACATGTATGTGTATAACCGGTATTACCTTTCTGGGCGTGTATGTGTATTCCGGTATTACCTATCTGGGCGTGTATGTGTATATCGTATTATCTCCCTGGGCGTGTGTGTATACAGGTATTAACTCTGGGCTTGTATGTGTATACCGGTATTACCTCTCTGGACGTGTATGTGTATGCCGGTATTACCTCTCTGGGGGTGTATGTGTATACAGGTATTACCTCTCTGGATGTGTATGTGTTTACCGGTAATACCTCTCTGGGCGTGTATGTGTATACCGGTATTACCTCTCTAGGCGTTTATGTGTATACTGGTATTACCTCTCTAGGCGTGTATGTGTATACCGGTATTACCTCTCTGGGCGTGTATGTGTATACCGGTATTACCTTTCTTGGCGTGTATGAGTATACCGGTATTACCTCTCTGGGCGTGTATGTGTATACCGGTATTACCTCTCTGGGCGTGTACAGTATGTGTATACCGGTATTACCTCTCTGGGCGTGTATGTGTATACAGGTATTACCTCTCTGGGCGTTTATGTGTATACCAGAATAACCTCTCTGGGCGTGTATGTGTATAGCGGTATTACCTCTCTGAGCGTGTATGTGTATACCGGTATTACCTCTCTGGGCGTGTATGTGTATACCGGTATTACCTCTCTGGGCGTGGATGTGTTTACCGGCATTACCTCTCTGGGGGTGTTTGTGTATACCGGTATTACCTCTCTGGGCGTGTACGTTTATACCTGTATTACTTCTCTTTGCGTGTCTGTGTATGCCGGTATTACCTCTCTGGGCGTGTATGTGTATACCGGTATTACCTCTCTGGACATGTATGTGTATACAGGTATTAACTCTCTGGGCCTGTACGTGTATACAGGTATTAACTCTCTGGGCGTGTATGTGTATACCGGTATTTCCTCTCTGGACATGTATGTGTATACAGGTATTAACTCTCTGGGCGTGTATACCAGTACTACCTCTCTGGGCGTCTATGTGTATACCGGTATTACTTCTCTTGGCGTGTCTGTGTATGCCGGTATTACCACTCTGGATGTGTATGTGTATACCGGTATTACCGCTCTGGGCGTGTATGTGTATACCGGTATTACCTCTATGGGCGTGTATGTGTATACCGGTATTACCTCTCTGGGCGTGTATGTGTATACCGGTATTACATCTCTGGGCGTGTATGTGTATACTGGTATACTTCTCTGAGCGTGTAAGTGTATATCGGTATTACCTCTCTGGACGTGTATGTGTATGCCGGTATTACCTCTCTGGGGGTGTATGTGTATAAAGGTATTACCTCTCTGGATGTGTATGTGTATACCGGTAATACCTCTCTGGGCGTGTATGTGTATACCGGTATTACCTCTCTGGGCGTTTATGTGTATACTGGTATTACCTCTCTAGGCGTGTATGTGTATACCGGAATAACCTCTCTGGGCGTGTATGTGTATAGCGGTATTACCTCTCTGGGTGTGTATGTGTATACCGGTATTACCTCTCTGAGCGTGTATGTGTATACCGGAATTACCTCTCTGAGCGTGTACGTGAATACCGGTATTACCTCTCTGGGCGTGTATGTGTATACCGGTATTACCTCTCTGGGCGTGGATGTGTTTACCGGCATTACCTCTCTGGGGGTGTTTGTGTATACCGGTATTACCTCTCTGGGCGTGTACGTTTATACCTGTATTACTTCTCTTTGCGTGTCTGTGTATGCCGGTATTACCTCTCTGGGCGTGTATGTGTATACCGGTATTACCTCTCTGGACATGTATGTGTATACAGGTATTAACTCTCTGGGCCTGTACGTGTATACAGGTATTAACTCTCTGGGCGTGTATGTGTATACCGGTATTTCCTCTCTGGACATGTATGTGTATACAGGTATTAACTCTCTGGGCGTGTACGTGTATACCGGTATTACCTCTCTGGGCGTGTATGTGTATACCGGTATTACCTCTATGGGCGTGTATGTGTATACCGGTATTACCTCTCTGGGCGTGTATGTGTATACCGATATTACATCTCTGGGCGTGTATGTGTATACTGGTATACTTCTCTGAGCGTGTAAGTGTATATCGGTATTACCTCTCTGGACGTGTATGTGTATACCGGTATTACATCTCCGGGCGTGTATGTGCATACTGGTATACCTCTCTGAACATGTATGTGTATAACCGGTATTACCTTTATGGGCGTGTATGTGTATTCCGGTATTACCTCTCTGGACATGTATGTGTATACAGGTATTAACTCTCTGGGCCTGTACGTGTATACAGGTATTAACTCTCTGGGCGTGTATGTGCATACCGGTATTACCTCTCTGGACGTGTATGTGTATACAGGTATTAACTCTCTGGGCCTGTACGTGTATACAGGTATTAACTCTGGGCGTGTATGTGTATACCGGTATTACCTCTCTGGGCGTGTATGTGTATAGCGGTATTACTTCTCTTGGCGTGTGTGTATGCCGGTATTACCTCTGTGGGCGTGTATGTGTATACCGATATTACCTCTCTGGGCGTGTATGTGTATACCGGTATTACCTCTCTGGGCGTGTATGTGTATACCGGCTTTGTACCTGGCATCAACACTACGTTTCCCTGCCTTTGATGTGGATAAAAGAGACTGCAACGTGGTGTGGACATCACAATATATATGTATATATATATACAGTGCTCGACAAATA